>NC_080596.1:77908073-78078073 GCF_027887145.1 Ammospiza caudacuta
GATTGCTCTCGTACGGACACTTGACACTCAAAATAAAACCTGAGTTTGTTCAGTTGTAGGGGTCAGTTTTTTCACAAGTCTTTTTTTTTAATTCAATCTGAAATACATATGTTATTGTGCTTAAAAAGGTCTTTGTAAGACATGACCTGGAGAGGGCAAGTGAATAATTCAAATATTGTTTTATTATTCTTCTTTTGGTTCAGCATGTTTGTCACCTCTTGCATTTTGCTCAAGGTATTTTGCAGAGCTCTTAGCCATTTTTTGCCATTATTTCTTAAAATGTGCACTTGTCATTGAGATGTGTAGCAGCAGTCAGAATGATAGCACCGTTACACTTGATAGGATTTAAAAATGATGTGTACTTTAAAAAAACATTCTTTGATGCCACGCTGATGGGCACATTACTAGAGCTGGCAAACAAATGAAATGTGAGAGAGAACATAAAGCAGTATAACCTGAGAGTAATGCAGAGCAACAACCTTTACACTGTGTTACATGCAAGGTGCATGTCAGAAGTGCTGGATCAATTCATTCTATGCCAAACATGAAGCAGCAGTAAGCTCAGATCTTGTTTAGTGGGAATATTGATAAGGGAGAAAGGTTGGGATGATGAAGAGAGTTTTCTTCAGAGATGGCTTCTAGATAACTGATAACTGGCTTGGAATGAGATTTTTGGGAACTTTTTGAGTCAGAGCTTAAAGACTGCATAATTCTTCCTTTGCTCTACCTTTTTTATTTTTCTCCCGCATCCACCACATTTAGCCTTGCTGGAGAAGCCCTTTAAAAGAGCAAACAAGGGCAAAGTCTTTAGAGAGGCTGAAGCTACAGAAGCAGTCTCCTTTTCTCCTTGATGCCAGTTCCACGAGAGGAAAGTGGTTTCAGTGCTAGTGATCAGTCCCAGGGGATCTTCTCAAGGAGTGCAGGGGTCTCTCTGTACTGCACACGGGTCCTGACATCTGCCTCCGAGTGCTTGTGAAATGCTGGCTGTAAATCACACACACCTAACAGGTACTTGTGCCTGTTTTACAGCTGCAGGAGAGTGAAGCACACAGGAAAATATCCCACTAGCCCCTGCAGAGGATCCAGAGGTCAGGTTTTCCCGTAAGGATGGAAAAACCCCCTGATTTTACCCAGGATCCCCATTATGGGATGGTTGTGAGTGTTGCATTGCCCCGTGGCTTTAGCTGCAGGGTCCCTGCCTGCAGCCAGCCCCAGGCTCCCTGGCTCCTCAGGCAGCTGCAGCCCTTTGGGGTGTGCATGTCCCCACTTCCCTTGGTCATCCAGAACACGGGAACTCGTGTGGTTTATCACCAAATCAGGCTCCCCTTCAAAGGAAACCAAGAGATTGTGCTCAGTGCTTGTCCACATGTCCTGCAGGGACTTGTCTGTGGTTTGCACCTGGACACAGTTGGCTAAAGGCCCTGCACAAAATCAAATGGAAAATGTATGGGAAAGCAGAGAACTGAGGCAGAAATCCCAAGTCTGGGCAGAAGTTCTGACCACTGGATCTGCCTTTTGGTTTTCACCATCAGAGCAGTGCAGATCTGCAGCCTGGGAGGAGTGGCTGTCCTTAGCAAGATTTTCCTTGATTAATTCCCATACCCCTGGGGCTGCATCAGAGGGGCTGTGCTGGAGGAACAGCTGGCTGTCCTCTGGTTCCCGTGTCACAGGGCACTGCTCTGATTAAATCAGTGGTTGTTCTCCTCTGTGCCTGCGCTTCTCGGCCACTCCTGCTCACAGCCCCACAGATTCCATGGGCAAACCCCTTCCTGACCCGAGCCATCCTGCTGGGCTGGCTGTGTCACCACGGGGCTGGCTGTGCCACCACGGGGCTGGCTGTGCCACCATGGGGCTGGCTGTGTCACCATGGGGATGGCTGTGTCACCATGGGGCTGGCTGTGCCACCATGGGGCTGGCTGTGTCACCTCAGGGATGGCTGTGCCACCACGGGGCTGGCTGTGTCACCTCAAGGCTGGCTGTGCCACCACAGGGCTGGCTGTGTCACCACAGTGATGGCTGTGCCACCACGGGGCTGGCTGTGCCACCTCAGGGCTGGCTGTGCCACCACGGGGCTGGCTGTGTCACCTCAAGGCTGGCTGTGCCACCACAGGGCTGGCTGTGCCACCACAGGGATGGCTGTGCCACCACGGGGATGGCTGTGCCACCACGGGGCTGGCTGTGTCACCTCAAGGCTGGCTGTGCCACCACAGGGCTGGCTGTGCCACCACAGGGATGGCTGTGCCACCACGGGGCTGGCTGTGCCACCTCAGGGATGGCTGTGTGCCCAGGCTGGGCTCTGCTCGCTCAGTGCCCTTCTCCCTCCCCTGCCCCTGGCATTTCCAAGTGCTGCCTAATGCCTTTCAAATTTAAGGAGTTTCAGAGTCCAATCTTCAGATCTGCCCCACTCTCTATTGATCTAGTTCCAGGTTGTTTACCAAGACTATCTTCTGGTTCCAGTTCAGATGTGCCCAATTGGATGGAAATTTCACAAGAGCATTTGAACTTGTGAGATTACCACAAGTTTCTGCCAACTAATCTAGGCTAGTTTCTAGCCTTTGGACTTGAGAGGGTACTACAAAGATGTTGGAGCCTTTGAATTTAAATCCTCACTTTTAATTCAGCTTGCATGCCTCCTGTTTAGATGTAACATAATGAAGATTAAATTGCCATTCCTGGAATTAAGTAATGATTGAAAGGTGAGGTCTTTGATCTTGTAAAATTATATTTTCCACAGCAAAACAGCCTTTTTTTCTCTGAGAAATATGAACTCTACACCTTTTCCCTGAT
This sequence comes from Ammospiza caudacuta, assembly GCF_027887145.1. Lineage (NCBI taxonomy): Eukaryota > Metazoa > Chordata > Aves > Passeriformes > Passerellidae > Ammospiza > Ammospiza caudacuta. The sequence continues at coordinate 77,910,861 of NC_080596.1, forward strand.
ACAGGTGAAAATGGAGTCAAATGCTTGAGGAAATGCTGCAGAACAAAAAATAATTTGCTTTTTTTGACATGCCTTGGTAAAGTTGCTGAAAAAATTAGCACAGTAACCAACAGCTTTCTGCTACAGCTGGGAGGAGTGGGAGCAGCCACATGCATCATTTTTCAAGTAATTTTTCAGCTTTGCTGTTCCTGGCCCCCCTTCCATGGGTGACTGGACCCTGGTAGCAGAGCTGACATTTTCATTCCCTGGAAAAGCTAAGAATCTGGTTTTCATTTAAATGTGTAAAATTATCTGAGTTGTTTTCCCCTTGATAAGGTTTACAAGTGTCTGTATATCTTTAGTTTTAACAGAGGGCAGTTCAGTAGACAGTTTACGAAGTACTGGTCAGGGAGATAAATTACCTTGTAGAGCTGCACAATCACCATTCACAATCTCCTCAGTGACTTTATAGCCAATGATAGGATTTTTCAAGTTCATAGAAACTCATCAAAACACTTTCTGGTATTTTTTTCTTCTCCATCTAGCTGCTCTCCCTTCAAGCACAATCTGTACTGCTCCTGCTGGGGAGTGAGGGTTTGGTTTGATGCCTTGGGGCCTGCTGAGCATTTCTTTATTTCTGGCAGCTCTTTGGGATTTGTGAACTGGAAATGGGAACATTTTGGGCAGCTGCAGCACTGTGGCATATTCCTTTCCCAGGGGTCACATTTAACCTCAAAATGATGCTTTGTGTGTACCAGGCAGTGTTGTTGTGTGAGGTTACCACTGAGCAAATGAGTGGCTTTGAGCTTTTTTCTTTTTTTTTGCTCCTTTCCTGAAGTCAAGGTTCCAGAGCTGTACATTTGAAGCTCCCTAGTTCTTTTGGGCAGGTGCTACTTCAGCCCTTAATTTATTTACAACATGATTGGCACACCTCTTGCAGCAGAAGAGGGCAACGTAACACATGGGGCAGCATCTGTGGTGGTGGGGAGCCCCTTGAGCCTCCTCCTCTCAGTTTCAGTGGCCTTTTCTGACCAACATGGTACACGGAACTTGTTGGAGACAGACTCTCCTTTATTCTGAACCACTGGGTGCTCGGGGCTGCACCTTGTCTGGGGCCAGAACCAAAGCAATGCAGGCGATGCCACTGCCAAATGCCACTCAGGGACTGATCTGGGGGGAATGGGGGAAGAAGGGAATTGTAAATTCTGTCCTCCCTGTGGGTGTGTGTTCCTCCATTGTGTGGTACAGCCATGGCTGCAGAGCTGCTCACACCCGCGCTGGGCTGGCTTTGTGTGTTCCACTGTTGACAAACAGCCATCTCTGTCCCTGCACAGCTCCAGGGAGGTTTCTGAAGCAGCACAACAACAAATGCAGGTGTGGCTGTGGGTGCTGACGGGGACCTGTTCTGTGCCACAGCGATAATGTGACTTCCTGGGGTAATGGGATGGCCACAGCCTCCCCTCCCAGGGCAGAGATCAAGAATTGATCCACACCAGAGCAGGTCCAAGTACTGCCCTGCTATTAGGCCTTCCAAGTGATGCTGGTGAATGGTCTCAATTTTGGAATTGATTTTTTCCCCACTTATTTTCTGACTCAGAGCAACCTCCTGTTCTAAACAGGCAGCACACTTACCCTGAGTGATGCCTCCTGCACCCAGGGCAGCTCCCTCCTGAGAGCCCTGCAGAAGGCACTGCCAGGAGGCTGTAATTAAGGGTGTTACCTGAGCTATTTGCCCCATTTCCAGCAGGCTCTGAACTGGTGGTTAGGAAGCAACTGGTAACATCTGAGGCTCTAATGAGGCAGGTTTGAAGTGATGGGGATGTCCCATTTTTCCCCTGCTCCACAGAGTGAAAGGAGAGAGCCTGGTGTCAGGTAGGAGAGTACATCAATGCAAGAGAAGTTGTTCAAGCTGCATATATTATGATGTAATTGAGTTTCAGTGAAGTGCTTTTCTTAAAAGATTTTTTACCTTTTTGGTTTTCTTTGCTGGTATTGCTGCTCACTCCAGTCCAGCAGAAACAGACTATGTGACCAGGGACGCTGTAGGTTTAGCTCTGGAATAAGGTCATTGAGCAGGATTTGCCCCACACAATCAGCTGCTGGGAGAGCAGCAGTGAGTTAGCTGAGGAGATGGTAGCTGTTGAGGTTTGGGGGATTAGATCAGTCATTAGAAGGTCCTAATTGATCTCATACTCTTTCCAGGCTTTTTATGTCTCACTTTCAGAATGCTGCCTCCTTCCCTTCGTGTAAGCACTCACTCCCTTTGCTATTCAGTTTCTGGAGAAAAGGGGGTGTTGTGTAATGGTTTTGGCTGAGCCCTTTCCTGGGGCAGTTGCCAAATGAGGCCTTGATGGTTACTGCACCTACCCAGGAATTTCCAGAGCTCCTCAGAGCTGTCTGGGGCAGGCTGTGTGTCCAGGTTCCATCAGCAGCCTCAGCAGGTGGGGAAGCTGCACTGAGAGCTTGCAGAGGGATGGGTGCTCGAGGTGTTCTCCTGATCTCCATTCCTGGTATTGGTGGGGGTCTGAAAGGTCATTTCCTTACCTCTGTGAATCTCTGTCTCCCCTGATTTTGTCTATCAGACATTAAGCAATGTAAAAAGGAACTTGCCATGGTTTTCTAGGGTCTTTCAAGTGTTTTTTTTTCCACAATGCATGCCTGATCAACTCCATCCAATGCCTGGGGCAGGAGAGAGGGGATAGGCTCTGACTGCCTTGCTCAGTGTGTTTGAGTGCTCTCAAGGTGGCTGTGTCTTGGTGGAGCCTTCAGTTTTGAAATTTTGCCCATGAGATCATTGGTGGCAGCTTAGTAAAATCATTTGAACATCTGTAGCCCTCCATGTCAAAACCTGAATCCGAATGATCGCCCAGATTCCACTAATTGATGCTAAATTGAAAGAAAAATAATGCGGGAGAAAAACCCTCCTAGAAACAATCAATAAATTAAGGATGCTTCAGGATATAAATTCAGCCCTTAAATGAGATACTAATGAAGATGGGAGTTTAATGGTGAGTACTCTCATTACATTGTTTTAAAAACTCCATTTGATGTAGATTTGGTGCTGGTAGAAGGGAGACAGCCTTGTGACAAACATCCATGAGAACAAAAGTTGTTCTGGCATATGAGCACAACTGCTGCCGTTTATTGCTGAGCTGCTTTGCTTCCCCATTTCTGCAAGTTGTTGCAAGATCTGGGAGAAATTGTGGAGCAGTTAATTAAAAAACAACTAATGACTGTTCCACAGGGTCAGTTTGCTTCTCGGAGCCTAAAATGTGCAGGATATTAACACATGTATCATTTTTTTGACACTGGAGGACAATTGCAGAGTGCAGCCACACCATTACTGGTTTTAAAGCAGAACTTAATTAATTAGAAACGGGCTGAACAGGTTTGTCTGCAAACAAGGACTGGGTTTCCAAAGGAAGGAGCTGCTCAGATATTGCCAGGCTTTCAATTGAGCTGTTTCCAGCTCATCTCAGCCCTGGTGAGCCCCAGGGTGCTGCTGCTGCCCCACAGCCAGGTGTCCTTCCCATCTCCCAGCTCCAATGATGTTCCATTTAATCTGCTCTGGACAACTGCCTTAAGATGAAATGAATTATGTCCCCAAATTGCCACTTCTCACTGCAGCCTGGATAACAGCTTAGATGACAAATCCAACATCTGCAGCCAAGTAAGATGCCCGTGAATAGAATTTTTTTGCAGCTCACTTATGCTTTGGCTGGACCAACAATTCTCTTGGACAAAAAAACCACCAAACCAAAACAAAACAAAAAAAACCCCAAACCACCAAACTCCACTTCTGCAGGTGCTGCAGCCCCACAGTGGCTGGGAAGAGGTGCCTGGTGGCTGCCTCTGCTTGGCCTCAACCCTGGAGAGGCATTTTTCTCGTGTCAGTGTAGAATTTGGTGAACACAATTATTTTCCTTTATCTCACACATAGACTAAACTGCATATCTGCTGGTACGTGCACTGTTTTGATTAATATTAAACTTCCAGCTCATCCTTTTGAATTGGAGCAATTTCTTACAACAAATAGACCGGAGAGGCAGATTTTTGAGTGATTAGTGGCAGGCTGAGAGCAGTGGATGCTCGGGGAGCTTAACGATTCATGGCCAGATCCATTCACCATGGTTAGAGTGGTGGGCATGTCACAGCTGTGATTCCTCTGGCAAAACCTCAGCCTGAAATGATTTTAAATCAGGAGTTGAGCTTTCCATCCCACTTCTTTCCAGGCTGACTGACTTGCTGAGAGGGGGGAGGAGAGCCATCCTCCCATCCCAGAATATACTGAAAAAATCTGATTGTGAGACCCTGCTGCACTGAAAATCTCTTCTTCCCTTTTCTCTAAATTGTTTGGGCACAAAGGGAAAAGAATCCCACTGGCTCCAGAGCACTGATCCCAGGGGATGCCTGTCCATGCAGGGTTGGGGGCAGACCTGGATGTGGCATGGTTGGGTTTTGTTCTGGGCTGTTTGCTTTTTTGTGCAGGTAAGATGCTAAAAATGGCTAAGAGACATAAATTGTACATCTCATACAAGCTGATAAAACAGGAGGAGGAAGAGGAAGCCTTCACCAATTTCCCCAGTAATCTCAGTGCTTGGCACTGGAGGCAGTTGTGGCTCAGGGATTTTCATTCAGTCATACAGAAGTGCCACATTTGTGACTTCCATTCAAACACACTTCACAGAACCTTACCCTTACTTCCAGGCATGCCTTAGGCAGATGGAATATTGCTGTAAGGCCCATGTGGTTAGTCCAGCACACAGAGGTGTTCCTGGACTAGCTGCTTTGGGCTGGGCCACCAAGTACCCTGCCTCCAGAATGCAGAATGAAAAACAGTTTGCAGCCAAATGGACACTGAAGCCTTTTTGTGTTTTTTAATCTCGATGCACAGATGAGTTGCCAGCAACATGTGCACAAAGATTTCCCATGCAGAACATGGAACTGTGGTGTGGGCTGGCCAAGCTGTGGGGAGTCAAACACAGGCAAGATCTCTGACTGTGCAGGAGGCAGTAGGAGAGCTTATGGGACAGGAACCTTTTGGGTTTTATGATCAAGAAATATACACTTAGATGAACAATCTGGTTTTCTTCAGTTTTGAGGTTTTTGGCCCTCAAACTGTTTTTCCATTGCAAAGGTAGAAATCAATTCTGAGTTGAATAAGATCAGGAATTCAGCTGGAATTTGGACCTAGATATTCCTGATTACAAAGCAACAAGTACTCAGTGCCTTTGATGGAGGAGAGAACATGATGGGCCCTTTGAATCATTGGAAAAGTCACTGCTGTTGCTGATACTGTGGAGTGATGAGCACCTGGTGAATAAGAACTCTGGTTCTGGTGTTTCTGGATTATGGGCCCAAAGCCTGGGCACTCTGTTATTAGAGCTCAGATATTACTTTAAAATGTTGAACATTGATGGTACATTATATCTTGCTGTGGAAAAGGTCAGCCCTGTTATTTGTAGAGGGAGGGTTGCCTTTTCTTCATGGCTGGCTGACTTTTTGGGCCACATGGTATAATTTATAACTACTTATTGTTTTCAGACACGGGGCTGAGGATATTTTGTGTGTGAAATTTGAAATTCAGGCCATTGTAGTTGAATACATGATACAGAATTCCTTTGTCCAGTGGGAGACAGAGATGCCTGGTCTTGATACCCTTGGCTTTCTTTTCAGTTAGAGAGGAGAAAAAAGAGGACTTGTAGGGGATGAGCTTAAATATCCTGAAATAGTGGTCCAAAGTATTCTGGATGCACCAAGCCCCTTTCACAGAGAGAAATGTGTACTGGCAATACAGAGAGATTGTCGCAGTCTCATGTGGTAGAATTTATGTTGAGATGTTGGAAGTAGCCTGTGGTAACTCCTGTTTCCTGGTGTGTCTGTTTTCTGCACAGCCTGTGTAAAACCAAGGAACTGATGTCAATGTGCATGAAAATTAAGAACCTACTTTGTGAAAGATTTGCATGCTAGAGAAATTATCTTTAAAATTGCTCACCTGCTTGTCACAGTGAAGCCAGCTGCCTAAAACCATGAAGGAATGTGAATTCCTTAATAAATGCAAACCAATCTGTCATATTTTTGGGCTGCCAGACCCAGGATTTACAATTCCATGCAGAGCTGGTTTAAAACTACCCAGAGATGCGTTAGCTGTCATGGCCCATTTCTCCAGTGCAGCTCTGGCTTTGAGGAGTGGTGTTGACTCCTAAAACTGGCTCCAGGTGTTGTTTGATGTTGATATGAGTGAAGGGGATGAGGGCCCCTTATGCCAGTCACTGTGCAAGTCCCATTTAAGATGGGGACAAAATACTGTATTCACCTGAAGAACTTACAGTTTAATTGCTAAATCGTGCAACCTTGTGTCAGGGGGTTGTGGAGAGTGATAAATTCTCCCCTGAGCCTCCTTTTCTCCAGGCTAAACACCCCAATTCCCTCAGCTCCTTACCAGACTCATGCTCCAGACCCTTCCCCAGCTCTGTGTCCTTCTCTGGACAGGCTCCAGCAGCTCAGTGTGTGTCTTGTAGTGAGGGGCAATGAATCTGACTCACTTTGTAGGACCAGTCTCTGACTCTATAGGCAGGTGTGGGTTTTGTTAAGGGAAAATAAGACCTTACCCCTTTTTTAAATGAAGGACCAGAGTCTCACATCAAAGAAGAAGAGTGGCAAAATGAAACATAGACTCCATCCTCGTCTCATCACTGGTTAAATAAAACATGGAGCAGTTATCACCAAGACTTTGAGAAAAACAGGCACTGCTATTAAAGCTGATGCTCTCCAAAGCTTTAAATTCATCACAAGTGACTGTGAGGAATACCTATTGACTAATTAATTTTCTTGTCTGACAGACAGCCTTTGAAATCCCATGCAGTACAGATAAAGTGTGTGCACGTGAGTGGCAGGTGGAGAAACATCACAAATTGCATTCTCAACACACAAAACCTCACCTGTTACTCTGTTATAGCTGTGGGATCTCAGCATCTCCCAGAGCTGCTGCTTGTCCACGTGTCATGGAGGTGCTGATGGACTGGACAGATGTGAGGCATCCAGGAGCAGAAAGCAGCACATAAATCACATTTGTTTTAACCAAACAGGATCTGCCCAAGTGACCTTGCCTGAGGAGAGGGATTTATGGGGTCACCACGGAAGGAAACAGCCCTATGATCAGAGTTCATCATACTGGATGTTAAAAATTGTTTTGTGACTGGATTGGAGGATATGCACAGTTTATCAACCGTAGCCCATGGAAAAATCTATCTAAAAATGTTTGAATGGTCTTTATGGAGAGGACACACCAGAAAGCTCCACTTCTAATATCAGTTAAAGATTGAGGTCAATGGAAGAGAATCACATCACTATAATGGGGACCATGAAATGGGGTACAACTAGAGATCAGTTTTCCCCTGGGTGTTCCTTCTGCTTTCCCCTGCCTGTAGCCTGCTTGTGGTTGTTCAGAGATGAGAAAAATTTGGATCAAAGGCAGTGAGAGAAAAAACTCAGTGAGGGGAAAAGAGAAAGTGAGGTAGTATCAAGTGGTTGTTGGCACTTTCTGCAATACATTAGTGTCTTCAGTGAGATTCTAGACATTGACAGACAGAAAAGGACCAACAGGAAATCTCAGGGTTGGATCGTTGATGTTGCTGAGGAGGGCTGTTTCTCTCTTGTTGCCTCCTGTGTGTGTACAAGTGGACTTTCACTTCTTTCTTTGTCCCCTATTAAGGTGGCTGCTGACATGGAGAGGGCTTTGCCTGTCCTGTTCCCATCCACTGTGTCCTTAACTAAACTGAGCAGTACAACTCAGTTGTTTCCAGGTGCAATCTCAATGCCCTTCCCTTCCCATGGCCTCTGCTATCAGCACTCAAGGAAAGCTCAAGGGGAGAATGAAAAAGAAATCAATTTTTATCACTAGAAATATTTCCCCTTTTGGCCACAGACTGAGACTGTTCTGACTCTAACTAGTCCTCCCTGGGGTTTGATAACAGAAGCTCACAGGAGGCTCTGGCTTATCTGAAGACCAAACAGTAAATTTCTCATTTCCGCTTAGTGGTGAGGTGTTTAATTGCTGCTTAGTTTTGCCAGTCAAGTAATTCACATTGACGTGCTAAAAGCAGCCACTAGCAGTTAGGCTTCCATCCAGGGGCTGCAGTGAATGATCCTGACATCTTCCTGCAGGCACCAGCTCTGCAGGCTGAGAGCATTCCAGTTTCTCCTCTCCAGTGGGCAAGCAATCTACAGAAAATTAAGTCTGAAAAGCCATGAGAGGTTGTGAGAGGCAGCTTAAGGAGAGAGGCTCTGTTGGGTGAAATTTCTTGTCCTGTACAAATTCAGGTTGAAAATAAAAGTGTTGCCGACTCAGTGGTAATTTAGAAGAGGAAATATTGTTTAAACACAGAGAGACAGGGTTGAACAGGGAACGGAGGATATTCACTCTGTAATATCCATGTGAGTTTATGTAGCTATGAAACAAATGCTGTCCTTGAAGATGTATGTACCCTACAGAGGTAGGTAAATATGGGGATGGCTCAGGGCAGAGAAACTCTGCTTAGTGGACTCAGTCCTCACTTGCACTGCTGTAAATCAGAAGAAACTCTTCCAAAGTCTAAACCCCCACCTTGCATGGACATGTGCACTTTTTAGCAGCGGGTGTAAAATGCTGCTGCAAGTTCAAAATCACAGAGAGTTCTGACCCAGTAGAAGTTTAAATCTGCCTTGTTTTCTGTGGAGTAGTTTTGGGTTTAGAGCAAAGTAGCACAAGCAAATAGTATTTGAATTTTACTTTGGTCTTGTCTCTTCTGATGGTCTGATACTGCCAGCCCTGTGTAGGAGCTCCATGCATGAGATGTAGAATAACCAGCATGTACCTGAATATATCTATAGGTACAAAGGCAGATAAATTATTCTCATGAGTTAGAAATGGCCAGATAACTCCATGAGTGGCAGAGCAGAGTGGAGCCAGAGTGAATGATGCATGAATGTCCCAAATGGGTGAAAGTAACTTGTTTACCACAACTTTTCAGACTGGCTGCTGCTCTGGATGGGGTGTTACATTTTTCCTGCCTTGGGGGCTGTCTCTGCATGTTTTTTTTAATGGTCATTTTACAGCTTGTAGCATGATGGGTCATTAGGGAGTGATCACTGGATTTGAGTTTCTCAGTGGATTATTCCAGCACCCTTGCAAAGGGCAGGTTTCACGGCTGCCACAGAGCTCGAGAAATAGTTTGCTTATTTAAAATATGCAGTCAACAGATTAATATCTTAAGAGGTGCAATTGCTGTAATTGCAGACTAGATAATACAAAGCTGCCACTCACATTTAACACTGACACTCTTCTCCAGTTCAGATAATTCAAGTAGACCCACAGAGATAAACCCAGATCAGCAACAGCAGCTGCCTGATAGACAGACTTCAGGTGTGAGGGTCCCTAGATGAAATTAAAGCCTCAGAGAATTAAATACCACACTACTCCAGAAACTCATAGTTTACAAAAGGGGCTGTGACTCCCAAACTCATCTTGCTCTCTGTGCAGTGCCACAATCTGAGAGCAGTTTGAGAAATTATATTCCCCTTGTCTTTTAATAAATGAATTTGATTAAAGAGGAACTGGTAGCATGGTCCACCTGAGAGAGCTATTACCTAGAGCAAAGTTTATCCATATATTTTCAGCTACAAGTAGTTAATTAGGTAATTATTTAAAAAAAACCAACACTATGCCAAAACAAAAAATGCCCCCATGCCCTAAACTACTTGGCTGAAACCCCTGGGTGGTTTTTCATAGCGAGCCCCCAGCTGTTTGCATTCATCTGAGTTTGATGTCTTCAAACTGAGAACCACAAACCAGAGAATCGATATCATCTACTGAGCACAGGGCAGCATAAACACAATCAATTAATTCCTTTATATGGAAAAGGAGTGGAACTCAGCTCATCTCCTCTCTCAGGCAAATAATAGAGATAAGAGAGTTTCCCTGAACTGAAACCAGAAGCACCAGCTTTCTGCACACTTAACCTATAATTGTCTATAACATGCATGGAGGTAAGTGAGATGTAATTTTATTCACAAGAGTTCCATTATCTTTAATCAGCTTTTACATAATTTCCTTTGTATCTGATAGTTTTGTTTTGAAATATGTAAAAAGCTTCCTTTCCACGCATGTGTAGCTGAAAGGTGAAGAATTCAATATTATGTTCACAAATTATTTCATTCATAGGAGCTTTAGCAGTGTGAATGGTACAGCAAAAATGTTATGGAACTGTAATATAGCCCACAGCAGAAGGAATAAAGATGATAGAAACCAGAGGAACGACACTTTTCTGAATAAGCTGTTAAAAACCAAAGTTGTTTATCCTTTTTACTTGAGACCAACTTTTTAAATCTTGATCCTGTAATAGCATAAAATCTGTAGAAATTCAAGGGAATAAACACATCTCTGCAATCCTTATGAATTAAGTGTTGATGTGTCTCATGAAAGGCTATCCTCACCTTCCTGAGGGGTGAAGATGGTCAGAAATGCACAAATTGGACAAGAAGAACAGCCTTTCAAAGCCCTTTGCCAGCAGGAAGAAGCATTTCATCACATACATCCAAATGCCTCACTGGAATATGGACTCCAAGCTGGACACTTTGGTCCAAGGGGGAGATGGACCAGCTAGAGCGAGAATACAAACACAGTAATAAAATTTCCACAAACCTTTAGATTTTCAAATGCTAAAAGAATATTTGATTCTTTCATTTGGGTTAAATATTGCTGATATAGTCTTCAAATGTTGCATATTAGGTCTTGTTGCAGGAGATGAGGAGATGATCTACTGCTGTTGTGGGCTCAAATTGCATTCAGTGTTGCAAATTAAGAAAACATTTTATGGGTCAGGATGGTGAAATGCTGGAATATGATGGGTAGGGAAGTATTGGGAGCTCTGATATTTGATGCATTTAATGCCAGATAACCATCCATCAGGAATGGTGCAGCTGTATCTGACCCTGCTTTTGGAGAGCAGGAGAGAGCTGATCATTCTGTGTGGTGCTGTCAAACCTTAATTTTCTGCAGTTCAATGTGGGCCTTTCAAGGGTGGTCACTGGCATTTAACTGGATTTGGAATTAAAAAATACACCTGTGCCTCTCTGCTGAGCATCTCACAGGAGGGACACGACCTGGGAGCTGCCCTCCTGCGGGGGTGGGCACAGGGAATTGAGATTTGCCTCACCTCTGTTGGAGCCTCTCTGCTCCCTCCTGTGCTGGGGGCTCAGTCCCACCTGGTTCCAGGGTCTCTCCCAGCCCTGTCTGCAGTTTGCCTCGTTGTGTACAGGAGCTCTTTCTTTTATAAGTGTTATTATTTGCTCAAGACTCAGTAGAATCTAAGGAAACCTATACTAAGCAAGTGAACACAGAAGCCTATACTGAGCAAGTGAACGCAGATATTTTTTTTTCACAGCTCTTAGCTGGAAGATCTCCATGGTTGTGGCTCCTTTTCACCACCTCACCTGCAAATAGCAAGCTGCTGCCCAGCACATAAAGGTGTTACTGCTGTTCAGAGGAAAAATTTCCCAACATATGATTGTTTAATGCCTGTGTCTTTTATTTTCAACTTTTTTTTTCCCTTTGAAAACAGCTGCCCCGCTTTTCTGAAACGTTCCAGAGGTTACATTTTCCAGAGGCACAAACCTGAGAACAAAACCCTTCCAGTTTATAAGATTAAAGGCTGCTGGGTCTATGAGCAATTGGGAGTGGATTTCATACATGGAGCATCAGTTAACCCTAACTGGCAGGTCCTGGCCTGCTGGGTGGCACACCATGGTGGCATAGGCAGCACGTGCCTCAGGTCAGCCTTGTCCCCAGCCAGAGCCTTGCTGTGCCAAAGCCCCAACAGCCAGAATGCCAAAACCCAGGCACAGAGGGATTTTCCTTTCACTGTGTCCTGGAAGGCACTGGAAGCTTTCCTATTTTCTTGTGCATGGCTGTACCACGTACAACAGCTGCCACAGGTCAGACTGGATCCTGGAGCAGAGACACAGTGAGAGCAGCTCCAGGCTCCAGGGTTCTTGTGGCACTTACTGCATTGCCTGTGTACCTTTAGTGACACCTTGTTTTAAGGTGTTCTGAGCTCAAGACTCACTCTCCCCACCCACTCCTGAGCATCTCTGGCCCCTCAGTACCAGACACACATTGAGGTGCTGGAGCATGTCCAGAGAAGGGTGACAGAGCTAGGGAAGGGTCTGGAGCACAAGTCTGATGAGGAGCTGGGGACACTCACTGCAGGAAAGGAGGCTCAGGGTAGACCTTATTGCTCTCTAATTTCCTGGCAGCAGGGTGCAGCCAGGTGGGAGCCTGTCTCTTTCCCAGGTGACAGGGGACAGCACAAGGGGAGGCTGCCAGTGTGTCATGCCAAAGCTCAGCTCACCTTGTTGTGTACCTGGATAAGGGATCCCTGAGCAGATTTGTCCCAAGGAAGTGTTAAGATGTGTTCAGCAGCATCGTATCTTCCAAGACAGCTCAGGATTCAAAAATCTTCCATGCTGGGGTGTGAATCCTTTTCTTCTTGACTGTTGCACGTGTCTTGCTGGCCATCACCACCACAACTCCCTGGGAGCTGTGTCAGAGATATCTACCACGGGATTGGTGTGCCCAGGGATCCCACCCCCAGAGCCTGCACTGTCCTTGTCCATAATGACATGTACCAGCATCAGTGACATCCTGGGGACCTTGGCTCACTCCCCTCTTGAACCTGAAATGCTCAGCACCTTGTGCACAGGAGTTGAGTCGTCACAAGGCTCAAGTGGGTGATGTTTATTTTCCCTCTGCTGCCCATTCCCCTTCTGTGAGAAGGAAGATCAATGGACTGTTTTAGCTCACATGACCTCTGGGAATACAGGATGCTGCCAGAGATTTTTTTTTTTAAGAAGTGGGGTGGGGGGAGGGGGTGGGAAGGATAAAGGAATAAAAAAACCCTAAAGCTTTAAACACAGCCTCTTCCATGACCCTTTTCCAAAACTAATATTTTCCTAATAAAATAATGTGTTGCTTGTATTTTATTTTCCCCATCAACAAGGACTGCGAGTTCATTTGTTTGTTTTACATTGGCTGCTCAGAACAGTGTAGCTCTATGAGGTTAAAGAGATCCTCTGAGAAAGATCCTATTGATTTTAATTACCTAGAAACAGCCCACAGGGACAAAAGGACTTTGGCTGTTTATTTAGCCATCGCTGTGCTGCAGTATTGTGTAAGGAGAGATCAAATCAGTTGCCCTCATTATTACAATAATAATAAGGCAGGAAAGGTGCCTCCAGGCTTCAGGAATTTTTTTTTTTGAGAGACAATAACCTCCACCACTCCTCCCACTAATAAAAGGCAGACTTGAGGAACAAGGAGCAATTACTATTCGTCAATATTAATTCAATTACGCTCCTGTTATTTATATTACAGGAAGGATTGTTTAATATTTTAGAAATATCCCAGCCAAACCAGGGGCCACATCTGTTCTTTTACAGATTGATTTTTATCACTGCTAAATGCATGTTGAATGGTTTTTACCTCCTTTGGGCTGAAGCTAAGGTTAATTAGTTATTCAGCACAAACCAGCGGTACAGTGATTGTTTCTAAGAGTATCTGGGTTGAGAATTCACCTACTTGTGTGCTAAACTGGACACCTCCAGGGATCAGCAAACTTTACTTGCCTGGGATCTCTTCCCACCCATTCTGGACTAACATCAAGCCAGGTTTATGGTGGCCTTGAGAGAGCAGAAATCAGTTTATTCTGCTTATGCTATTTGCTAATTTTATTTTCTTGGAGCCTACACCTCGGAGTTGGTGTCTGCTCTGTGACTTGGCCTGTGATCCCTCATGAGAATTTAGTATTTCCTCATAGGTATTCTCTTGCTTAATTGTTTTTAATGAACTCTTGGTACTTTTGACAGTAAGTCCCCCAAATTTCAGTGCTTTTCTGTGGACAGTATCTCAAGTCTCACCTGTGTTGTAAAGAAATACTCTGGCCCATATTCTTGTTGGTGTTGATCTTGTAAAACTGCACTTGAGTGACCCAAGAGTATCCATCCAGCAGGCGGCTTTATGTAGGGGGATAGAATTTAAGTAAATAAAGGTAGTATAGAAAGTAATCTTATCCCCTAAAGACTTACAGCTGTGTTAATTATTAAATATTCGGAGCAGGCCTGATGTTAACAGGCCTCAGCTGTAGCCAATCACAAGAGTGTTGTAAAAGAGCGGATGGGTGGGGGCTGCAGTCAGTGGCTGCTGTGAGGACAAGGAGGAGTCTGGGCCTGGAGGAGCTGCCTACAGCCGACATCAGGGAGGTATGAAACTTTAGTAATGTGGAACCTTTGCGATGTTATGACAATAGAACTCTTGCACTATAATGGCAATTGAAATCTTGCACTATGATGGCAACAGTTTTATGCAGGGGCTGGTTGTATAAAAGCCAGTTTTAACGTGGCCACGAGCAAAGATGCAAAGAGCTGTTGAAGGCAGAGCTGATCTCCCCAACACCATGGCCCGGCAGTGTGTGCATGCACATTGCTGTTGGTAGGGGAAAAATAATGGAGCTGCAAGTCATGGAAATGCAGCTGTAATGGAGCTGTGATCTGTGGGAGCCCTGCGCCTGTAGAGGATTCTGCAGATCCCCTCTTTAAAGCAGGCCTTTAAAGAAAATCCAAGAAATCATATTGCACCATTTGCAGCTTTTGTGTGAAAGGCAAGGCAGAATCTGACTCAATGTTTGTGCACCAGCTTGACAGCTGACTTCATACTTAAGGGTTGTCTTTATTTTCCTTTAAATCAAGGCACTAAGGAAGGATTTCCTGGCTCTTGCTCTGCTTCAGCTGAAGCTTTTCTTAACTTCAGAGACTGTCAGGTGTTTTTAGCTATTTGAGCCATCCTCTGGGCCACTGTGCTTCACTGACTTCCCCTGTGACTAATGGAGTTCCTAAGGGTTTCAAGCAGAGAGGTTTCATCTGGGAAGGTTAATGCGCACAGCACTGGACAGGTGTTTCAGGTCAGTCCCTTGTGTAAATAATAGGTTGTTCTGCTGATGGTGCTTCCTTAAATATCCAAAGATGGTGCAGATTTGTGTGGAAGGCTGCAGCGGGCATGTTTCTGAGCTGGGAGCTGCAGCATTGCCCCAGGGTGTGGGAAAACACTGCAGGTTCCTTTCCCTGCTTGGACTGCTTGTACAAGACAGGTTAAAACACTTTACTCAAATATTTTCACTTTTTACCAATGTATTTGGTTATTGCTTAATTAGTTCTCTAAAGTTAAATACTTAACTAGATTAGCTGAATTTATTTGTGTGTCTGAATGTAGCAGTTTAGACTGTTAGGAGCCAATGATGATCATGAGGGTGGGAAGTAGCACAGATGGATTTAGAAAGATGATAAGCAGCTGATAACAAAACACCTAAGCTGATTTTCAAGATTGCATTTTAGGTCTCTAATTGCATCCCAGACTTGAAGACTGTATGATTTGTACTTTGCAAGAAAGTGGACTAGGAATATGCTTCCTGAGATTTTCGGTGATCTGGCTATGGTTTATGCCATTTCTGTTCTTTTCTATTTTGTGATATACTCTATTTCTGTGATCAAACCACACTTCAGAAGCTGTCAATATAAGAAGTCTGTGTCTAAGAAGAAAAGTAGACTAATTAAGCTTATTTTCAATGTGACGACACGGAGGAAGACACTATTTTGGTCTGCAGAAACTGTGAATAAGGTGTCCCCTAATGAGAAGTCTGAATTAACTGGTGGAGAAGTACCTACAATTAGTGGTTTGGGATAAATTGATTTTTAATGAAAAATTAAGTCTTAAATGTATGGAGTGGAGATAAGCAAGTACAAATTACAGGATGTGTTAAGAGTCTGTAAAACTGTAGGTCAATATCATGGGTTTATTCTGTGAAAATTGTGAATGTGATCTGGGGTAGCAGCTGTTTGTACAGGTATATCTGAGAATGCTTTGCCAGACAAACCTTGTCAGGCAGCTGAGAAATGCTGAGTTTCTCTAGCAGCAAACAGCACAAAATAAGCTGAAGGACCACATTTTCACTCAGTTTTTTAATTATAAGATTTGCCCTGGGATCTTATATGTTGTGAAGTTTCCAGGTATGGTCTCCCTTTCTAGAGCTAAGGTCTGTGGTCCAGACTACACTGAGATTAACAAGGAAGTAACTGGAAATTGGACCATGGCTTCAGGAAAAATTCTTTCTTTCAGCTGTGGCTCAGTTCTCTACAGTAAACTGTATTCCATCACAAGATTAAGTTTTAAACTGATTTTAAGACCTTTCTTGGTACTAAACATTAAATAATTGCTTTAGTGTCTCTAACTCAGCCTTCAGTGTGGATGTCAGCATTGGTAATGTTTGTCCAGTGTTGCCACACCACTCCCGAAGACCTGTTTGCCTTTTGTCCCCTTCTCAGTCCTTCTCTTATCTCCCATTTTCCTGTCTCTACATCTGTCTCTCCCATCTGCATGCAAAATGCCAGTCTCTTTCATTTCATATATTCTGGATTTGCCCACCACTTCTTGTTTACCTCTGGTTTTGCCTTCAGTTCCCATGAAGGGGCACCTACAGCTGCTGCTCCTTCCAAAACCCCTGCCCTTGCCACAGGATTTATCTTTCCAAAGAGTGTGAAAAGCCTGTGCAGCTCATTGCTGCTTTGAGATAAAAAAGGGCTGCTGAAGGTCCAGAGATGTTCCTTCTATGCGTGATCCCTCCCAGTGCTCCTTCGTGTGTGAGCCAGCCTCTGCATGGGGCTCTGTGCTAAAACCATGCCCAGAGATCACAAGTTCTTTTGGGAAAAGACTCTTTCCTGGTTGTGGAGGTGTTGGAGAAATTTTTTGAGAAATTTCTGGGAAACTGAGTGACACTGTCTCAGATTTCTCCACTCTTTGCAATCCTCTTTTGCTGGCTGAGCCTTACCTGGGCATATGAATATTTATATATCTTAGACATAACATGAGTAGTATTGATTCGGTCTTGCAAGGGAATTTGCTTGTTTCCCTGGGTCCAATCCCCAATGAATTTATAGTGAACAGGCCATTATGCTTGAGTGACTGTATGACAGCAGGGCAGAATGGAAAATCTTGCTGTAAAAGCTATTGAATCAGGAGGGGACAATAAAAGGATTCTCTCGTTCACCCCCTTGGTCATGGCTTTTGGTTATGGTTACAGCTTAACATAACTACCCATCAAATAACTGTGTATTTTTATGATCCTGTGTAGGGTGGCTGGTGGGTGCACAGGCACAAAAGATTTAAAGCTGGTCTCTTTTTGTTTTTTCTTTTTGAAGGCTACATTAATTGTTCTGATGCCTGAGCATCTGCCTGATACGCATTGTTTCCTCTGCAGACTGAGGAAGACAAAAGCTAAATACAAATTTATTGAATAGGCAAGCTATAAACTCCGAAGTTTGCACAATATTTTAATGGAAATCATACTTTGTCAAAAGCATGTGTATCAAATTTTCTTAGTAGAGATCACGGTTCATCAGTACCAGACTTAATTAAAAATTTCCTACCAAGCTTACTCACTGCCTTCTTTGTCTATATATAAATTTTTAGCTTTATAAACTAATGGCTCATTTCAGGGAGGAATGCGTCTTTTATGAATGCAAACGCATGATATGAAAATGTTGCACTTTGTAAAAGAATTCACTTTTCCCATTTAATTTTTGGTGGGAAGAGGGACTTCAAGTTATTCTTCAGCTTTCATTTTGTGTGTTTTTACAGTGTTAACCAGCAAAAGCTGATTCATTATCCGCTGTCCTAACTTTACCTGCTCTCAATAACTCACAAGTTCAGGTCACCCTGCAGTGGCTCCCTTCGCCTTCGCTCAGATACCATGTCTAACTGAATGGAATTGACCTGTTTAAGGCCTCTTCACTCCAACTGAATTATTTGATCATGGCCACAGACATCTGTTTGGGGCAGTAATTGGTTGTTTATAGGAGCACAGGAGAGCCACCAGCGGCAGCAAGACAATAAAGGCAGGGGACAAGCATGGAGGGCATGTAGACAGGGGCTGACAGACCACTGTCTGCTGGAGATAAGCAATGCAGATTAGTTATATGCACTCTATCTGCCCACCGGGGCCTAATAATCCCCTTTAGCACTCATTCACAGTTATGTGGCAGACAGAAAAACCAATACGGGGGAATCTGGTGCCGCTGCCTCGCCGCAAGTCTCGGACGCGGCTTCTGGAATCCGCGCGGTTTCACCGTACAATTAGTTTTAAATGCCAATTTCATGGCGGCTCATGAGATGGAAAATAGAAGAATAGTAGGTAAAGATACCCATTGCAAACTAGATTATTTGAGAGGGAAAGATGGCTCTTCGAGATGTGGCTGTCACTGCTGCTTCCTGGCCTGACAGCCACAGTGTGGACATTGAGGTAAAGGGTGACAAAAACCTAACTTGAAGGGCTGAATTGTTGGGAAAAAATAATGACATGGCATTTCTGTGCTGTCTGTGCGCAGACAGGAGGCAATGTGGGTTTTAATTGATTTGCAAAACCTTGTTGCAGTTCTTGAGGAACACAGGATGGTTGCACTGGACTTGCAGTGGCAGCAGGCAGGTAAAGCAGTGTGAGATGCACTGGGTTTGCCCTGCTACAGCTGCACGTGTGTTCCCCTCACTGTCACACCCAAACACATGACACGCCTCGTGGGTGCTGCCCATCAGGGTTTAAAGGAGGTGCAGAGCCTGGGATTTGATTAAGAGAACTTGATCTTCACATTCAAATGTTGAATTAAGTAATTTTTAACTACACGCACAAACAAAAAAGCATTTATGTTAATGTAAAACATTACTTTTAATTTCAAATTAAAGTTCTGCATTTGGCAAGGCATAGATACCTGTTACAGTCCTGAGCCAGTGCAGGGAGGGAGAGAGTGCAGAGATGGATATTAAGATTGACAGATCCTGGGATGTTTGCTTGAATTCCAGAAACACATATTAGTGGGACATGGTGCAGGTGATGGAACGAAAAGATTGTCATTATTGGCTGTTATGCTGTGCCACTCCTTTCATGGGTAGCAGTCACTCAGCGTGGTGTAAATATGTGCTTATAAGCAAATGGGAAGAAATACTGTTCTCCAGAAGTGCCTTGGTTTTAGTGCTGCAATGAAAGTGTCTCTGGCTCCTGAGCTTTTCAAGTCCTGCATCTTGAAATCTGGTAATTTTTTATGCAAATAATAATGGAAGTTTATTGTAGACACCAGAGGGAAAGGTAATCTGATCTCAAACTACTTTTTTAGAAAAACCCTACTACTTAAGGTGATAATTTAAAAAATGAAAGTTGTTGACCTAAAAGCTTGGATCATTGCTCTCTACAAGTACCTAAAAGACCATTGTAGCCAGGTGGGGGAAGCT
Source organism: Ammospiza caudacuta (assembly GCF_027887145.1). NCBI lineage: Eukaryota > Metazoa > Chordata > Aves > Passeriformes > Passerellidae > Ammospiza > Ammospiza caudacuta. Next base: position 77,930,203 of record NC_080596.1, read on the forward strand.
CTCTTCTCTCAAAAATCAAGTGATAGAATGAGAAGAAATGGCCTCAAGGTGTGCTATGGGAGGTTTACATTGGACATTAAGAAAAATTTCTTTATCTAAAGGATGATCAGCCACTGGAAAAGGCTGCCCAGAGAAGTGGTGGGGTTACCATCCCTGGAGGGATTTAGGAGGTGTGGATATGGTTCTTGGGGACATGGTTTAATGGTGGCCTTGGCAATGCTGGGTTAATGGTTGGACTCAGTGGTCCTGGAGGTGTTTTCCAACCTGAGTGATTCCATGAGTCTCTGACCTTCTCTGTTCAACAAATACCACATTTAATTTCTTTGTCTCTTTGATCAATCTGTAATCACAAAAGAATTTTTCAGACATCTTTTTTTTTTTGTATTTTGTATTGGATATCCCAATATCCCATTTGTGTTCTGCACAGCTCTCTCTCTATGTGCATCTCCAAAAAGTCTCAAGTTTCTGGCATGAATTTCACATTCACATGGAACCTGATTTGGAAGGGACATAAAATTTGCATGGGAAACAAACCTTGCATGCACCTTTAATGAGTTTTTTCTTAGTTAATTATAGGAGCTTCAAAATTCACCAGTAAGGGACAGAATCCTCAGTAAATTCACACAGCTCTGTTGAAATCAGCAGGGCTTTGCTACTTTACAGTTCTGCTCTGTGGTTTTTATCTGGGATTTTTTTTTTTTCAGTTTGCATTTCCAGCTAGAGAGTTATTGTGCAAGCAGGCTGTAAAGCACAGCAATGGTTTTGACTCCTTCTACATGTCCTGTATTTGTTATCTAATTGCCAATAGACCAAACTGCAAAGGGACAATGTTTTTCAACCAAACGACCTGTAAGTAGCAGGAAATCTTATGCTCTCACCTCTTTGGCCAAGACAAGAGCATCCACATTTTACATAATGAGAGAAATCAACTGTTCTTTATCAGTGCTTTTGGTGCAATTGCAAATCTTTAAAGCCTAGCTGCTTCTTGGATTTAACAACTGCATCCCAACCATCCATGCATCAGGAACATGCAGGTCACTTTTGTACAACTGCAGTGAATACCATTATTTGTAACCTGAATGAGCTTAAAATTCAGCCTCAGATTCTCAAGCAGCATCCCTGGCTGCTCAAAGGGAGCTGTGTGCTTTCATACAATGTGGGATTGAGAGTGTTTATTCGACTCTAAGTTGTGCATTTATATTTAACAAATTACAATTAAATAATGTGAAGACAATTTACAGCATCTCTGGTCACTCCAGATTCTGGTTGCAGCCTCTGCAGCTGTATGAGCAGCTCAGGTCTTTACTCATGTGCTTTGCTAGGGTTGCACAGAGGTACTGCTCAGGCTGCAGCCCCAGTTGCATTTTCAGAGCTGTAATTTCTTATTTGGATACATGAGCAGTCCTGATTCTTTGTTATTTCACTGTGTCTTCCCCAGTATGTGCACCCAGTTAAGGTGTTTCTGGAGTGGCTGGTATGATGGGTATGGTTTCCCCTTGGGAATCCACCTGGAGATGGAAATTTCATCTTCTGAGTCTCTCACCCCATGTCAGACCCCAACCAGAGCTCCTTTTGCTGATAATGAATCTCTGACGTACAATATTTAATGTGCGGGAACTTGTAATGAAATAATAAATTACAATTACAGCTCATCATTCTTATTGCCACAATTATTCTTGCTGCCACAGTCCATTCCAATGAGTAGCTGTATCAGCCAGGTTTCCATTTCTGCCTGTCTGATTTGGTGGATTGTCCTGCTGTCTCTCTGCATCTAAGGCTGAGATTTGTGTCCTCTGGCTTATCCTCCACTTCTTCAGAGGGACAGTTCAGCTTAATGTTCGGTCTAGTTTGTCTAATTATTCAAGCCTCTAATAGCACAGATTAGTCAGATCAGCAGGAAAGTTTCAAATCAAAAATATAATAATTGGTATCACACTGGCCAGTCTAATCAGCACAGGCTGATAACATCTGCTTTACTCCATGCTTTCTTATTGTGAATCAAGTCTCCAAAGTGAACCAAACTCTTTCTAGGAGTTGTATTATCACCATTTGGCCCTAGCAGCCCTTGTGAACTCTCACGAGATCTCTGGAGATAGGAAGCAACGTGCATTCCTTTCAGTTAAATTCAGTTTGGTTTTCAAGTGAAAAAGAGTCCCAAGAAATACAGAAGAGCCTAAGCTGTCCTTGGATGTAACACATCTGGCTATGTTATAACTAAAAGATAAATAGTAATATTTTTGCCTTTATTTCCTCTGTTTTCCATTATTTTTAATATTTTTCATTTTTCCCCTTCACTTTTTTTTCCTTATCACCGCAGCAATATCTACTAATGGCTTATATAACACGACCAACTCCATCACCAAAGGGTTAATTTGCTCTCATGTCCTTAACTAAGCTTGAAGTCACATGCAGTGCAGCCTCTCATTTTGATTTCACTTCCTAAAAAAATCAGGTAGTGTTTATTTTCAAGCAGGGCCATGGAAGAGCTATTGGCTTCTGGAGCAGGTGGTGGTGAATTTTGTACAAGTTTGTAGCTCTTGGACTTCGCTCCAGGATTTTGAGGTCATCTGAAAGATCTCAGGAACTCAATGAATTTTGACTGAAGGTCCTGCAGAGTTCCCACATTCTTCCATCCAGCAGTGAAATGATGGCTTCAAAACACTGAGATGACAGTGGCTTTGTTTCAGAGATCTCTGAATATTTGACTAGGAGGAGGTTTATCTGAAAACACAAGAATAGGAATTTCAAAACCTTTGCAAAGAGGTATATTTCATATATTAGCAGTGATTCAGCTGAGAGTTGGACACGATTTGAGACCCAGGTCCATTCTGAGCATCACTCCTGAGGTCAGCAGGACTCAGGCCAGTGCAAACTGCCCCACGTGGTAAAAGATTTGCTTGCTGTGTGTTGGCTGGAAAGCTCGTTTCAGACAGACCTGGATTGAGAAGTACATGAGGGTGTTATCTCTGAAGATTAACTCACCCTCTCAGCACAAGCAGATTGCATTTAAACTCAAGAGAAAGGGACTGGCTTGGGAAGTGGGGAAAATACTCATTTGTTTTACCACCAAAGGTGCCTTTATCTTCAGATACTCAAATGTGAAGGTATATTTGTCTCCCACCAATGAAATATAATATTGATATCACCTCCAAGGAATATGGTGTAGTGAATTTCTTTTCCTTCTGTTTTGTGTAAACACACAAACACCCGTGGCAGCCCACTGTGGTGGCAGCCAATAGACTGAGCACTTACCCTCGCTGCTGTTGTGTAACCATGGGCAATTTATCTCAGTCTCACCTCTCTTAAAACACTTTTATCAAAATTGGCGGTCAAACAGCGCTGAACCATGGTGGCCTCAATCTTAAATGCTGTGGTGCAGATTTTAATTTGGGAAAGATTAATGCACTCTCAAGTGTTAATGCCACAGCTTTCTGTTATCTACATTGATGGGTGTCAGCTAATTTCTGCAGAAGGATTGTAAAGCAAACTGTGCATGTTGATGTTTCAGAAACCTCAGCTCCAGAATGGTGAGATAATAGAGAGGGGAATAGAACTATTTTCTCAAATTTCTTTTAAATTAGAAAATGTTCCCCCTGTCTTTGTAAAGCTTAGCTACAGAGTCAATTCCACTCAAGCTGATTCTTGAAGATATAGGGAATATTTCATTTAAAGGAGCAGTAAAAGTGTCAAAAGATACTTTATCAAGGTCGCTTTTAGATTGAAGATAACAACCCATCTTATAACAAATATAGACCCCCACAGTAAGCTTTGTAATTTCCAGTGCTGTGGTAACTCTTAGTCTCTGTCTCCATCATCTCTCATGAATTTTTTCCTTGTCTGATCACATATAATCCTAATCAACAAAAGCCCTTTTGTTCATTAAGAAAATGACAATAGCTTGTACACTTTGACTGGTTTATTTTTCAGCTTTGTACAGTTTAGCAAATACAACTGAAGTTTGTTCTGGTTTTTAATAGACTTTCCTAACTGTGAAGAAGCTGTCTGGAAAGAAGATAACTGTGAAGAAGATGATGCACAATAACTAGGAATTTTTATTTGTGCAGACTAATTTACACAGGAAGGGGGGGGAATGCAATTAAGCTCATAAAACTTGCTCCAGCAATGATCCAGGTCAAGGGGCTAATGGTGAATTGCATGAATAACAGTCACTCACGCAAGTCACATTAAACAGTCTTGATAATATCATCCAAAATAGCCAATTATTTTGAGTGTTATGAGACGGTCCTGTTGTTATTTAACAATGGTTTATATGGGAAAATAGTAATAAAGGGTATATGGTAAAAAATAATTTCAAAGGGATTAGTTGCAATTCAGTTCACAGTAAACTGCTTTTGTGCCAGAGGGATGAAGGAGCAGTGCCTTAGAAGAGTGAATTGCATGTGATTTAGCAGTGATTTTGTGTGCTCAGTCCTTGCCAAGACTGTGCCATCAGCTCCAGTTTACAAGCAGGGCAGCAGAGCCCTGTTCTCTGCAAAGCATCTTCCCCGTGGCCATGGACTTTGTGTTTTGGTTATAGTGAGGGATACCAGGGTGGGAGGGTTGTGCAGCTGCTGGGTGGGTAAGTAGGGAGATAGTGAAGATGACCACTGGCCAGGCAGGGTGAAAGAGGTTAAAGGAATGTTATTTTGTTATATCTTGGTGCATTTACCAGGAAAGGAGTGCAAGAGGGGTACTCAGCTTAGCTCTGGAGTTTGAGTTAGGGGTTTTCTGACTTTAAATCTGTTTAATTTATATAATAATATTTGTCTGTATTCATTTTTATAGCTATTCTTCTTGATTCTGGTTATTTTCAGTTTAACATCACAGTAACAAATTATTATTATTTTTAAAAAAGCTCTATTTGTGGTCCACATAACTCTTGGTAATGCAACTTTAGTTGGTATTTATTAAAAACATGTAACTATACTTGTTGCATGTTATTAATAGTAATGCAAAATCATTATTGAATGTTAACATGATCTCACTTTGCTTTACTCCATCAGAACCTGACAAAGAAAAGGTTCACTGACAACTTTTCAGTAAACATTCTTTGTGCTTTAACTTGACGAATGGGGCTTTTTATTCAGCTATTGACTTGTAAGAAACCAAAAGGGCCAACGTGTCAGGTGGTTTGCTTTTACATAGGGATGTTCATTGTCAGAGAAGTCAGCTATCTATGTCCACCACTGATTCTCTCCATACAGAAGGAAGTTTTACAACTTAGTGACAATTTTGTAGTTTAGTTTTTGCTCTGACTGATGCAGATCTTCTGGCTGCAATGGAACTGCTCCATCTTGGCTTCCAGGTGCTAATCTTGAGATTGTATCAGATTTATTTCTCCTAGTTTCTCTTCTACTTTCTTGGATCTGAAGTTCACACCATGTGAAGGCAGACTTCAGCATCTTGAACCTGATATGATGAACCAGCAGAGGTTTAATTGGAACATCTTAGAGCATGTTGACATCAAGTAATTTGATGGATATCCCAGCCATAATAAAAGGGTTAAATTAACCTGCATAGACCTATGTGGCACCATTCAGCTTTTGGTTTTATTTTGAGACATTTGAGGGTCTTCAAGGAAGAGGAGTCAAATGCCTGTTTTGGAGCCCCAAGGGTAAATCTGTACAACACTGAGGGGTTTAAGAGGAATTTCACTGGACTGCTACTGCTGTGATGTGGACAGGGCTACAAGTCAATTTGAGAGATATCACCTCTGATGATTAACTCAGTACAGCATATTTTGATAGTCCTGCATTTGCCAGGAACTATGGTTACAGTGTGAAAATGAGCAATGCCCTTTTCTGGAGAAAAATTAATGACAGGACTTGAAGTGCTATGGACTCTGGGCACTTGGGACATGACTGTAATGGGTCCTGTGTGACAACACAGGTTTTCATACTTTTGCCTCTGTGTTTAAACAGTTTATTCTGTCCCTGTGTGTTACTGTGGCTTCAAATATGCAACCTGCAGCTTGTCATAAAATTCTGATTGAATTTAAACCATGTGTGTGTGGTTAGGGAGACATCTGTTAATTGTTCATGAAATTAATTGAATGATGACTATCTAGTTGAGTTTTCATGGGATTTATTCCTAGGGGCTGTAATTGCTAGTTTTGTAAAAGATGCCTCACAAGCAGGTTATTTTTAAAAAGAAAAAGGCCCTTACAAGTATCTCCTGTCTGCCTGTATTCTGGTGTTGAATATGCAATTTTAAAAATGAGATTGTAGCAACTCCTCATATTAAAGTAAAATGCTTGTTTTTCATACAGGAATTACAGAGTGTAACATAATTGGGCTCCCTGAAATGAATTCAGCATCTCTCAGAGAACAAAATCATTGAGCCTACTGACTAAATTTAACAGCCTAATAGAAATATGCAGGTGAAGGTACAATTAATTTTAATTACTAGACTATACATTGTTAGTTGCACAGCCATGAGTAAAATTAAAATGGCAATCACAATTAGAAAATTGCAACCTCATTGTGCAACAAATTAGTCACAAATTAAAAGTCCAGGAACTATTATACATCCACTTTATTGCTTTATGACCATTATTGCCCTGATATGGATTTTATTTCTTTAATGTTGTGTCCACTTCTTTACACCTTATCTTTGTTTAGGATCTCTGGCTCCTTCCCAGATTGTGAATCTAAGAAAAGAAATAATACAGGCTGGAGAGCTGAGACTTCCCTGCTCACTCTGGACAGAACCTCCTAAATGGCCCTGTCCTGCTCATGGGTGGCTTTCAGGGCAAGGTTTGTCACCAGATTATTTCAGTGAGGTTTCTAGAGCACAGAAAACAGCATTCAGGGGGTAATAGCTGAGGTCTGTGTGTGATGTAACCCTTTTAGGAAAGGTCAGGCCAGTTAAAGTCAGGAATCTGGAGGGAATCTACGCTGGTGAAAGTCAGACTCTTCCCCAGCCCTCCCCTCTGGCTGGGCACACTGATGGCCTGCACAGAGAATTTTACCTACAGGAGTATTTCTGCTGTGAGCCTGGTTTTCAGCTGTTCTCGACACGGATTTATGAGATGAGGTTTAACAATCTCCCAGCCTTGCAAGCTCTGTGGTGGTTGAAGCTGCCTTTGCCCTGAAACGCCTGAGGAGCCACCATGGAGTGGCTGAGCTGGAGTAGTGGCAGCAAACACCTGAAGTGCAGCAGCTGAGAGTGCTGCAGATGTTCTGCACCATCACACCTCCCTGCTGTCCTCCCTGGAAATGAGGGGCTGTGCCTCCCTGGCACCAGCAGCTCATCTTCACCTGCAGATGAGTACAATGGGACCAACAGCACTCACCTTTGCCACAGCACTGTCTCGAGTCCTTTGCAGGGTGAGCCCCACTTTGAGGTGATTCAAGGCTTTTCCAGATACCTGGATGCCTCTTGTGCAAAACTGAAGATCCATGGAAAATGCTCAAGTAATTTGAGTTCCCAAATCTCCTTTTCTGTCCAAGATGCACCAGAGGTGCAAGAAAGAGAAATTCTCTTACTGGCATCTGAAGTTAGCCCAGTTACTCCAGTTGTAGGATCAGAATGGCTTGTGTTAAAAGGACCCCCAAATCATCCAGTTCTTACCCCCATGGGCAGGGACACCTTCCTCTGGACCAGGCTGGTGAAAGCCCCATCCAGGCTGTCCTTGAGCACTGTCAGGGTTGGGACATCCACTGCTTCTCTGGGCAGCCCATGCCGGTGCCTCAGCACCCTCACAGTGAAGAATTTCTTCCCAATATTTAATCTGAACCTGCCCTCTGCCAGCTTACAGCCATTCCCCTTGTCCTGTGATTCCATGCTCTTGTAAATATTCTCTCTCCATCTTTCTTGTAGGCTCCCTGCAGGTACTGCAAGTCTGAAATTAGGTGATCCCAAAGCCTTCTCCTCTCCAGTGCTCCTGAGGGAGCCCAGGCACAGGACTGAACACATTGGCTGGGAAGAACAGGACACAGCAAGATAATTAATCAGAGTTCGTGTAGAGAGGAGCAAAGACCAAAGAGCCACCCCCCAATGCAATCTCTGTCTCCACATGATCTCAGCTCTCTGGGGGCTTCTCTAAAACCACCGGAGCATTGGTCAGCTTGTGTGGGCCCTGGCAGGGCTCTTGCAGTGCTTGGAGAGCTGAAACTCCATTTCAGATATGCAATTGAACAGCTATCAGAGGGTAATGATGTTTAGTCACTACCGTTTGGGACTGGATTTTAATTGATGACCCAGAGGTGAAAATGTTTCTATTTCATTACCTGGTATTGCCAGCATTTTTTCCCCTGTAATCCTCTTTCCTGTAATATGACTACTTTGGGAAGGGGAAATTAAAATGGGACTGAAGAGATGAAAGTGAGAAAAGATATGTTTACTCCCTGGTTATCTCTCTATATTTAAGGCCCAATAGGAACTCCTTAGTGTTATTCCAATTTTTGCTGTCTACTTTTAAAATGAAATCAACATATAATTTATTAAATCAACTCTATTTTTTTTAAACTACAGATTGTTGATTGTAATTTTTCACAGATTTTTACTTCCATGTTTGCACTGTTCTCAACATGAAGGATTCCTTCTTATGTGAAGCAAAACTCATCTGTGATTGCTAAATTGAATGCTGAAATCTCCCTCCATTCTGGGAGAGGTGAGAACCTGTGATTTACTGTATGTTTATGCAGCTCCTAGTGCCCAATTGCACAGAGACTTGTAGGGTTTATCTCAGGATAGAAACTGGGGAAAAAATAGTAACATGATCAATTAATAAGATTTTCTCTCAGAAGTCGCAGAAGTTTCTTACTAGCAGTAATTTTGATCTCTCAGACCTCTCTGTGTTTTAGAATTTCTTGACAGGCTAATAAGGATGATCTTTGTCTTGAAAATGTGGAGACACAGAAATGAAATGCCAGCTTGGAATCTGTCTGGATGTATCCTGTACAGTTGTTCTTTTGAATGATTTGAGGCAGGGAATATCTAAGATTAGGGAAACATCTATAGGTGCCACTGGTATCTATTTACTGTAGGTTCTTTTTTGGAAAACTTGTTCCTTCAGCATTAACATTAGCAATACTAACACAAATATCTCTTTTATGTCTTTGAATAAAAAAAAAAATCAGCATCTGTGCTTGAAAAACAGGACAAATGATAAGTGAGAATGACCTGTTCAGGGCTGTGCATTAACCTTGCAAGAGAGACAGGAATATTATCTGGATTCTTGCTTATTGAGCCATGGTGGGCTGTTGAAGCTCTTCTGTGTCCAAGTATTGTGCATCTTCTCCTTGTGTGAAACCAAAAGCTCTTTGCATGTAGTGGTTTTCTTGGCTGTGACCCTTCCATGCTGCTAATTTAGAGGGTTACAATTTTAGTATTGTAGGAAATGTGGTGAACTCTTATAAAAGAAAGTGTTGATTCAAAGAATTAGTTGCTTTATTTTTCCTCCTGCTCTTTCTGGTAAGAAATTGGCCTTGCCCATGAGTCAGGAGGTTTTTGGTGTTCAAATGCATGGAAGAACTGCAATACAAATATCTTGTGATTTGGGTCAATAACTTTGCATTAATATTTGCCATTGGTAATAAGTGGGTAGAGCCTCATGGGAAAGCTGCAAAAATGGAAATGTCTCCTTGTAGACATGTGTTTGTGAAAGCAGGCTCTGCAGCTGACAGAGCAATTGGAGAGGTGTCTTTAGGCTTTACTGTTGGAGTCCTGAAACTCTGTGTGACTTTAAAATTCCTTGGCATGGTGGGGAGGAGGGGGAACTTGGACCCTGAACTTCCTGTGGATCTCGGGAATATTGCACATTTCTTATTCAGCCATTTTATTAATGCTGTAAAAAGTGTAAATGTGATTCTTTAGCTATAGCTGAGAAGGCAGCCTTTCATTTAATCCCTGCAAACTGCTATATTCCCTACAAAGAAATAATTACAAATCTACATAGAAAATTCTTTTCTTGCAGTCTAACGGGACTCAACAGAAAACATGGGTTTGAGCATTGTAGCTTTGAAATTAGGCAGTGTAACAGCATTAAAAAAATATCCCTTGGAAGCCTTCATCTCTGATTTTATTTTATATTGTTATAGTGCTCACGCTCCAGTGATTTCCTTTCATCTAGTCACTGGGCTGAGGAAATAGCACAGAAAAGGAAACCTCTTGAGTTTCTGATGTACGTGGTAAATGGCCATTTCAGGGACCATGCGCTGTGGGCCTCACACTGAGGGTTTAATTTAATTGGTTGAAATTAAAAAACATTCAAGCCTCATGAAATTATGACCTTTATGCCTGGTGTGTCAGCTACATCTGACACTAGCCTTGTTGTTTAGAGAGGAAATCCCTCCCCTATTTAAATGGAAGCTCCTGTGGGACCCACATAAGCCTTGCAAACAGAAGAGGCAAGTGGCTCTGATCACTAGATCCCTGCTCCTACCATGGTTAACATCAGCAGCATTTCTTTTAGAAGTTTGTGTGTCTGCGTTTATCTCAGCTATTTGAAAAATCATGTCTGTTTGTTATCAGTATGCTCATATTTCTTTTAAAATACGTGTTTAAAAAATTTGCTTTGTGTTTTCACTGAGGGAATTGAAACACATGGGATGGGACAGAAATCTAGATTTGTGCATTTCCTATCAAGAAATTGGGAGTTGGGGTTAAATTTAAATATTTTTTTGGGTGGTAATCTGTTTTAAATCAGTTGAACTCTCTACGTGATCATTTATTGGGTGTGTTTTCTGATACAGTTTTCCTTTCTTCTTGGTTTAGATTATAAAATACAAGATAACAATAACAATAATTTTTTAAAATGGATTTCTATGCAGTGCTGAGGACAGGGGCAATGCAAGTTCCTTTGAGACTGGAGCCATTACCATAGTGCCAAATAAAAATATTTTTTTTGCCATGAGGTACAGATAAGACATCTTCAGTGCTTCAGGATGGAGTTTTCCAAAAGGACCTGCAGAGAGATGGGTTCTCAGTTTCCATAGACTTTCAGATGACTTTAAGGACAGCCACCCTTAGATTTCTTTGGGGAATCTCACTACTATAAATGTGCCCATCACAATTTTGCATGACACAGTAATTAGTAGAGATAAAATCCCTGCAAGCCTGTAGAGGTGACCTGGCCCTTTAGGAGATCTGCTTACAGAGATGCCCAGCCCTGACTCTTTGCATCATGTTCATGCTGAATTTCTGGACCCTGCTCAAATAGCTTCATTCTGTGAGAATCTGCATTCTCAACTTGTCCAGAAATGGGGTTACCACAGCAGTTTCAGTGATGGCTTCTCATAATGCCAGACCTTTTCTGTGGAAGGCTAAAAGTGATGTGGAAAACCAAAGTGACCCATTCCTTCTTAGTCTCTTTCTGTCAACAGATGCATCAGCTGCTTTTTCAGCTTTGTGTATAATATGGGCACAGATATGATAGTTGTATATACTCTTGAGTTCTGGTTACCCTTAGCAAAGATTCTAAGTGGAATAAGAAGTTTAAAAAATTTTCAGAGACAGTTGGAATCTGGTACACTTTTATTATATGAGAATCTGGAGGAGAAATTAATAAGTTCCAGGAAAACGGGGATAGTATGGAGCTGTGAAATCTTTATTCTGAGTAAGAAATGTGAGAATGAGGCAATGAGAGATGAGAATGAGGTGGTGTTCAGTGAAAAGAAAGTTATCACAGCAGAGAAAGTCCCACAAGGGACAGTTATTCTGTGATGTTCATTTCTATTGAATATCATTGGCAGCAATTCAGGAAGGTTCAGAGAACACAAAACACTTAAAAGATGACCAGAAGGTTAATACCAGATTAAAAGAAAAGTTTGCGAAGGGAGATATTTTTGAATTTGCTGTGGTAAATTGTCCTCCTCTGCCTGGCTGCACCATTTTGTGAAGCAGTAGGACTCCTAAAATAAAGAATAAAAATTCAGACTACTGAAGCAGGAGTTTAGCCTTGGGTTTTTTAGGAGGGCAGATGTTCAGATCCCAGTTTTTTCACCTTTCTCTCACCACCCAATTCACAAAACCCCAAGGAAGTGCCAAACAGTCTCGGGAACATATGCAATGCCATGAATGTGTGGGTTGACTTGAGGCACTTGGCCTCCATCAGCTTATCAACAAGAACAGTTTGTTTTCATGCCCTGTGGTGCTACTTATCCTTCAACTCTTTTATGAAGCACGAAATTGGTGAAATTCTCAAACTACCTGATGCAAATGGACTTTTTCAAATATTTAATCCAAGTTAGAACTTATCTTCTATTTTGGGCTGATGTAATATGTATAACCAATGTCATAAATTTCTTCTTGAAGCTGTGCTTGCATGCTTGCCCTTGAAAAGTTCAAAAGATGCAGCAAATCTGTCCAAAAGGCCTTTTCAGCTCAGGGCTGGGCTCTGATACTTTGGGAGAGCATCAGTGCCACTCTGCCATATGTTTCAGTACAACTTTACAGCAGGGAGGGATACAGACAGGATTTTATCTGGGAGCTAAGGCATTCCTGGTCTTTGCTTACAGTGAGGTTAATGCAGGATCCAAATGTTTGCTTTCTAATCATAGGAACATGGGGACAGACAGCCATCAGTACTGGAGATTTGCAGTGGTTATAAAAGGGAGTAAGAAATCCATGAATCAAGCACCCTTCCTTTCACCTCCTGGCTCACCAGTGCAGCCTGTGGGACCTAAAGGGGTCACAAGAGAGCTAGAGAGGGGCTTTTGATAAGGGCATGGATGGATAGCACAAGAGGAAACGGCTTTAATCAGATAGAACATAGGTTTAGACTAAATATTGGGAAGAAATTCTTTACTGTGAGGGTGGCGAGACTGGCACAGGTCGCCCAGAGAGGCTGTGTCTGCCCATCCCTGGAAGTGTTCAAAGCCAGGCTGGATGGGACTTTGAGCAACCTATCTTATGGAAGGTGTCCCTGCCCATGGCATGAGGTCTGGAATTGGATGGTCTTTAACGTCCCTTCCAGCCCAAACCACCCTGTGATTCAGAGCATGGAAACAAATGGGAGTCATTGCCTAGCAGTCAATGGATTTCCCCTGAAAATCAAGGAACTATCAGCCCTTCCTCATCTATATTTCAAGAGAAAATCACTGAACAGCCCCCTCCCCTGTGTGAGCCCTTTTAATGATAAAAGACAAATGTTCTGCTGGAACATTTGGAGTTTTGGGGCTCTTAGCTCCTGCAGGGAGTGGGACTCTGCTATCTGCAGATTGAATCAATCCGCTTTGGAAGCGGGATGGTGCAGGAGCCCGCTCACGATAGCACAGCGAGGGACAGCCTCTCCTTCCCTGAGCATAGATAAGGTGGCTTTTGAAAAGCAAGCAGGCACAGAGCCACTGCAGCCTCAATCAGCAGCAGTTTTAATCCTCTTGCTTGGGAAGGGTAGAAGATTTGGCAGGTAGGAGATGGGGTAAGTCTCTTCTTGTTATCTGAGAGGAGGACAATGCTATTGCAAGGAAAGCAGCGGGAGAATTCTTGCTTGATAATAGAGTTAAGTTAAAGATAAACTCTGTTTTATATTGGGGGGAATAGTAAGATTGTCTGGACTAACTTTAGTGAAACTTGTTATTCTGTCTCTGATTTGGTTGTCTTTGAGTCCCTTGGGCACTGCTGTGCTAACCCATGGATGCTGTGCAGGGTAGCAGAGGTCCAGCCAGTTTTGTTTGCTTCAAGGTACCCCTCTCTTCTGCTGCTTCCCAGGAGTATTTCCTAGGAAATGGTTCTTAACAAGCTGATTTTTGTGATATTTGTTTAGAGGCCTGTGCTTTGCACCCTTGGGCTCAGGTGCTGTCTGGGAGATACACCCATCTAATGAAAACCACCTCATGTGTACAGTTACCACACTTGTGACATGGGGCTGTGCCTTATGAACTAAGGCAGATTTTGGAGAGAACTCTACCAAAGTTTTCCATAGCCACTGATCTCAGCCACCAGAGGGAAATTCAACCACATCCATTAACCCAGTCAGTCATGTGCCACCTTCTCCATGTTTGCAAAGTCTTCTTGGACAGCTGATGTTCTCCAGGGCAGCCCAAACCACTGCATGATGATAAGATTCTATACCTCAAATACAACTCAGGGACTGCATTTCCCAAAGTCCCACCCATCCGGTGCTGTGGGAGCTGCTGGAGCCCCAGCGGGCTGCTTTGTCCCTCTTTTAGCAGCTGTTGGCTGGAGGCGCTGTGGGAAGGATGCAATCCTGTCTCCACTGAGTGCATATAGAGGGCATGGTCCTGGACAGAACAGGAGTAGTGCAGGAAAGCGTTGTTGCCACAGACACCCTGGAAAGGCTATGTACAGACACTGTCACACAAGGCTCTGCCTTCTGCCCTCTGTTATCTAATGGTTTCTGTTGCCAAGAAGACGGCAGGTCTGGTAACCAAGCAAAGACCTTCCCGCTCTGGAGAATCAGCCCTTCCTCTTTGTAACCTACTCCTCCTGAGCTGGGCAGCCAGGCAAATCCCATGTGAGAGGTTCCTGAGCTGGAGAGCTCCTGCAGCCTCCTGCTGTGTGTTTGTGCTGGTGGGAAGCAGTGTGCTGGTACCTGTACCTCTGCCTGGGGGCTGCTTTGCAGGCTGGGCTTGTCCTCAAACCAAACGCAGATTTGTGACCAGAGCAGGCTCTGGGAACCTTGGTTTGCACATAAACCATGTCTGCTGATGCATTTGCCCATAGAATTTGCAACAAACAAACCCTCCAAGGACAAAACTCAATTTTTCATCATTATCGAATATTTGCCTAGAAATCTAGGGTTTCCTATTTTCAGAATTAGCAGAAAAAAATATTTTTTCCTGATGAGCATTATCTCAGGGCACTGGAGGCTGTTGCAGGTCTCCTGGGCTGGGGGCAGGCTGTCAGACAAGCCACTAGTGAAGGAGCTACCAACAGAGATGAGAGGCTGCCTCTTGGTAATTTCTGGCGGCAGGGGCAGGAAAAGGGGATGGCAGTGCTTTCCTGAGCCAGTGCTGGCACATGAGGAAAGGAAGGCGTCCCTTCTGCAGCGCCGAGCCTGGGAGCACTGCTGTGGCCACCAGCTTCAGGGCAAGCTCCCTCCACAGCCCTTTCATGCACAGGGTGCCAGGCTAAAGCTGGCAGAGCAGGTGCTGCCCACAAACTGGATGCCAAGGACAAATGGATGCCTCCAGGGAGGGAGGAACACGGGCACAAGGGAAGATTTTTTTGGGCTGCACCATGGCTGGGCATGAGAGGGATGTCATTATCCTGCAGAACATTCCCTTGGAGGAGGTGCCTCTCCCTGCATGAGCTGAGCACAGAGGCAGTGCCCGTTTCAGACTGGCTTCTGGAAAAGCAAACCCAAAGTGTGTCTGAGCTGAGCAGGAGCCCAGAGCCTGTCACGGGCAAACCCAAAGTGTGTCTGAGATGAGCAGGAGCCCAGAGCCTGCCACAGGCAAACCCAAAGTGTGTGTGAGATGAGCAGGAGCCCAGAGCCTCCCACGGGCAAACCCAAAGTGTGTGTGAGATGAGCAGGAGCCCAGAGCCTGTCACGGGCAAACCCAAAGTGTGTCTGGGATGAGCAGGAGCCCAGAGCCTGCCACAGGCAAACCCAAAGTGTGTGTGAGATGAGCAGGAGCCCAGAGCCTGCCACAGGCAAACCCAAAGTGTGTGTGAGATGAGCAGGAGCCCAGAGCCTGCCACAGGCAAACCCAAAGTGTGTGTGAGATGAGCAGGAGCCCAGAGCCTCCCACGGGCAAACCCAAAGTGTGTGTGAGATGAGCAGGAGCCCAGAGCCTGTCACAGGCAAACCCAAAGTGTGTCTGAGATGAGCAGGAGCCCAGAGCCTGCCACGGGCAAACCCAAAGTGTGTCTGGGATGAGCAGGAGCCCAGAGCCTGCCACGGGCAAACCCAAAGTGTGTCTGGGATGAGCAGGAGCCCAGAGCCTGTCACGGGCAAACCCAAAGTGTGTCTGGGATGAGCAGGAGCCCAGAGCCTGCCACAGGCTCCCAGCAGAGGCCCTGCGCCATCCCCAGAGCCCCTCTGCTCCCCCCAGCCCCCTGCCTCCCCTTCCCCCTCCCCACAACTATTTAATTTTGCTCTGGCATGAAATAATAGAGTGCTGTGTATCTATTACAGATGTAAAGAGATTTAGACTGCCACAGGTTTCAGTAGCACATTCAGAGCCCTAACAAAGCTGGGTATAATAGACTCTCCCTGCCATTACCCATTCAGCAAGTGTAATAAATGACTTGGCCGCAGCCTGCCATATACCACCCGGCCCAGATAACAGCTGAAAGGAGAAAATTAAATTTTGCTTTTGTTGAAACATTATGATTTATGTATTTGTAATATAGGCTGCGGTGGGCAATTGAAAAAAAAAAAAAGAAGATTGCTGAATATACTTCAGGGTTACTGATTGTACCACAGGCCACTTAGAGTACTAGAAATGCTGTTCTTCTCCCTGTGTTCCTTAATAATAATAAACTCATACAAATTCCCATTAACCTTTTCGCTCATGTTGATTTTATTTATATATTTTATTTATTTTATTTCCAAGTCTTAAGTTTTGGCCATTTACTCTGAGCCTCATGAAAAATAACAGACTGATGGTTTATGGAGACAAGGCAAGAAGTACCTAGGCATGTAAAAATGATGGATGTAGGTCAAAAAATCTATATATCATTTTTAGTATTTTTATAATAATTTTCTTTAAATGGGGTGGTTCCCCCTTCCCCTCCTCCTCTTCTTCACTACTGTCTTTAGAGCTGATGACAAGATATTCTGATATCCTCATCCTTGCAATATCTAGACCTATAAAAATAATTGACTTCTCCCACCTTAGAAATATAGAGACAGAAACAGGAGCGCTTCACCCTGTAATTTATAATATTGTAGCACCGTCCCTTAATGTTGTAATCAGGCCTGCAAAGTCTTATCATGTTGTAGAATATAATGAACTTACTTATTCATTTCAACATCACATTTCATCTTAGTTGTTCTCCACATTACTTGCTTGTCCCTCCCCTTTTCTGGAAGAGTGGCAAGAACACAGAAGTTTTCTCATTCTTTCTTATTCCTTTTCTTCACCTTCTTTCAGCTCAGGGCTTGAGCTGAGTCAACAGACTGATCTAGGAGGCTGGGGGATGATTTGCCTTTGCTCCCTAGGAATTTAAACATGTAGTTTTTACCTTTTTTTGGTGTGTGTTTTTAAGAATGGATTAAACCTAGCTGTGTGTTTGACACCAGTAGGCTGAGGAAGCACTTGGCTGCATGGGCAGGACAGTGGTGGGATGGGGACAGAGGATGCTCTGTGCTTCCCATGCAGAGCCCCTGTGTGCTCTGAGCATTTGAGTCTCGAATGTCGCCACTGAAAGTGTCTGCCAGAGACTGGGAGGGATAATTGGGATGGAATGCTCCGGCCCTGGAAGGGCTCAAGGTCAGATTGGACCAGACTTTGAGCACCTGGTTTAGTGGAAGGCTTTCCTGCCCATGGCAGGGGGTTGGAACCAAATGGCTTTGAAAGTCCCTTGCAACCCAAGCCATTCTACAATTCTATAAATAAGGATTGTCTTCCTTTTGGTTGCCTAGTGGACAGTGGGGTGATTAATCTCTTTTTTCTGACCCTCAGAGCTGTCCATACTTAATGTAGGATTCATTTGATAACAGCTTATCCAATAGTGATGATTTTGGATTTTTTTTTTTTTCCTGAGGGAAAGGTTCTTTTCTGCATTTTGTTAGAGATTATGATTAAGAAAGAGCTCTTGTCTCCCAGGATGGAGCTGGGGCCTGATCCTGACTCCTTCCCTTTTCTGTGCAGGAGCAATGCAAGGACATGTTGGGAGCCATGGGGAGGGCCTGTAGCTCAATTTTGCTCACAACATCTCTTGCACTTGGATTTTTCAGAGCCTGGCACAGGTCTCTGCCTTTGGGTCTACCCATTTCTTGGGCCAGACATATATAGAAATGTTAAAACCCACCAGCAGAAATGTTTATTTAAATTTATTTCTTTTTAAAAATTATTTGTGCATGGTGTTAAGCATTTAAGTAACTCCTGTGATTTTTAGCCCTGCGGAGCCCCAGGCTGCCTGTTGGTGTTTGTGGGCTGGAGGTTTGGGTGTGCAGGGGATGTTTTACAGCCAGCTCATCTCTCCATCAGGTATTCTGCTAATGCACACTGACAGATAGTTTGTGAAGCAACATTCAGCCTATTTATTGACCCCCTGCCCTCAAATGCATACATACAGCAGAGCTTTCCAGCTGATATTTAATGCTGAAACATTTGTAAGTACTGTATATCCTATGATCTATTGGACTAATGAAAAAGAAGGTTTATCACTGCAGTCCAGCGTAAATCTGCGGATAACCTTACTGTACAGTCAATTTATTCCTTTAAAAGGTTTATTCCTTTATCAGGTATTTGTAGAAGGTTTCACCATAAGTACAGCAGAGACATAATTTGCTGTGGGGCAGATTTATTTGTTTCACAGGGTTATTATTTTAACAGTCTGATAATCACTATGAGTATGTTTCACCATTTGCTGTTTCTGTGTGTATATGCGAAAGTGTGTTTATTCATTCCCTGAACAGGTGCATTTTCTTATCAGCTATTCGTTTTAAAGAGTTTTATTGCATATGCAGAGTGTGTAGGGTATGAGAGTGCAGTAATTTTATTAAGAGATTTATTTGGTGCCAGATATTAATTTAGCTGGTGTTTGCTGTAACACAATCATATGCTTTCACCTGGCCAATTTTCTTTCCATATCACAGTTTGCTATAAACAACACTTTCCCTACACTGCAGCCTTCAAATTTCCTTTTTTTTCCTTTAAAAAAAAAAAATTACAGGGAACTCCCCCACACTCTGCACCTTTTCATTTATTTTATATATCATATTTGATTTTTTTAAGCCTCATACTCAAGGAGAGGGGATCTTGATGAAGTAGCTTTTAAAAAATGAATATGCTTAAAGATTCTGCTAAAAAGAAGGTTTCAGAAATGTCCCTCTAAAGGACACTTAGGAATTGCTTGAGTCTCAGCACTTGGCCAGTGACTCACTGGAAAAAAAGCAGTAGGAGGAAGATGATCTCAAAACAAGACTCTGGTTCATTCAGAAACTATGTGGTTTTGGTGTTTTGTTATGATTTAACAATTTTTGTGTTATGTAAACATTAGCTCTAGAAAGAAGAGGAAGGAAACTGTGCATAAACTGGAGGTGAGATCTGTCTTTAACTTGGCATAAAACGAAGCTATAAAATAGGGGGAAAAATCCACGTGCATCACTGAGTCTCATGCTGGGGTAAAACAGATTGTTATTTGACTCCTCCTGATGTCCAGGGGTTTTAAGGCTGACTTTACAGAGGATGGGTGGCTGTCCAGTTGGTGGTGTGGCTCTCTCCCCAGAGCTGTCTGTGAGAAAGAGCTGCGTGTCAAACGTGCGAGCCCGCTCTGCTGCGTGCTCCCAAGCACCCGGAGCTCACGGAGGAGGCAGAGGGGGCACGGCACATCCCTGGGGCCCGTGCCCATCTCCGGGCTGGGAGAGGCTTTACTTCGGATTACTCACTTGAGAAAGACCTCTTCTGCTGCAGTGAGTTTTTCTGGTCCCGAGAATGCAGGAATCGGTGAAAACTTCTGAGCACAGTTCGTGTTGGGTCAGGCCCTTAACTGCAGAGGTCCGTTTCTAGTAAAAGCATAAAAAGCTAAACTGGAATCTTCTGCATAACACCACATATCTTCTGATTCCTTATTTGCCTTGTTTCTAGAAGAATGTTTCTTGATGCTTGACTAGACTCAAAAATGCAAAAGCATTTTTGTCAGTAATGTTTAATGTTGAGTTTTCTGAGATCACTGTAAGATCCTGGATAATTAATGAAATTGTATCGGTGCCTCAGCCCAGAATCTGGAGTCCATATTTATTCAGAAATTGAAACTCCTATTGGAGATAGAAACTTCAGAGAATTTCTGAGCCTCTACACAGCCATACTGAGATGAAGAATCATACTTGGGCCCTTTTAAAAAATATTTTTTGATAGAAAGTAAGAATTTTACTTAGAACTTTGCAGCTAAAAAGTTTATCTGTAACTGTCTTCTAAATATAGATTTTGATCTCATTATGCACATTGGTTTTTAATTTCTCAGTACTTCTTAAGGTTTGCATTATCTTCTAACTTTTTCTTGGTGTTGTTATTTTCTCTGTTGTCTAAGCCAATTTTTCTGTGTTGTCTAAGCCAACTTTTCCTTGAATTGCCTGAAACTTTTTCAAGTAGCAAGACTACTATTAAACTTAGCAGTATTTCATTCTAATAGAGGAGCAATATAGCTGGAACCAGGTTATCAATACAAGATCAAAACTATTGATGAAGACACAAAAGTAAATCAACATTTGTCTATAAACAGCATAGTCTATTTAACAGATGCAATTAATACAATATAAACATTCAACCAGATTTCACTTAACATTTGCTGCTTTTTTTTCCCCCATCAGATGTCCAGGGAATGGTAAAATAACCTGCCAAAATTCTTTGTCTATGACAGTATTTATTTCCCAGATATTTAAAGTACGAAGTCAGTGTTAGAGCTGATCAAAGAACTCCATTTCCACAGAAGTTCTGGGAAGTATTTTCTGGTTTGTGATGAAAGAAATCACAGTTCTTCAAACTTATTTTCTAAAATAGAGCAATGTTAAAATATCAGATCTGCACTCAAAAGAGCAGATTTTTTGAGTTTGCTCAAAAACTGAGGGGTTTTTTTTGTTTCTTCCCCGAGGTGTTTGGAGAATCCATCCTGATTCATGAAACATTTTTCTTAATAAATTCTTGCAATCAGTATTTAACTGCAAAGCATTTACATTCTGACAAAAATGTATCTCAGAAGAAAGAATGTTTAATTGCAAATATTTTTAACAGCTCTAGTCTGAATGAAACTGCTCATCAGTTTGCTCTTCACTGACTCATTAGTATGATATTAAATCTATGACTAGAGTGAAAAAAATCAGCTGTGGGTAATTGAACCCCTTTTGTAAAGAACTGTGTTAAAATGTACTTAGTTATGCTCTAGATTAATGTTATTTGTTAAGTCTCCTAAGAGGAAATTAGCAGTTAAGTTTTGTTTTCATAGTGTTAATTATTACTCCTGATACTGCCATGCAACATCCTTGCCTCATTGAGACTTTTCAGTGGGCCTGGATTGTGGCAAGTGTGCTTCTTAGTGGGCAAAGAGAATTATAAAGGAGGAGCAGAGAAAATGAAAAACAGTACAACTGGGCAGGTGTAATATTGGGTGGTGGGCCCAGAGTCAACTTTCGCCCAGGAGATGTTTGCTCACTGAAAAGTGATGGTGATTTTTTGGGAGAGGGAAAGACAGCCCAAAGATACTGTGGGTCCAGCTGCTGAGTTTAGTCTGGAACTATGTGAAAAATACATGATTTTTTGGTGGGTTGTACCAGTTCAGACAGAAGTATTCACAAACTTTCAAATGTTTCCAGTATATGAGCCAAAGGAAAAGCCTTGCAGTATTGACCACAAGGTACCTCCTCCTACCTGATTCTGGGAGTTAAATTGCCATCAGTTTATCCAAAGTTTGAAGGAAAGCTGCCCAGATACTGTGGGAACAAACCAAGGCACCATGGCCAAACCCTTATATTTGTGATTCTGCCCTTCACATAAGAACTGCATCAAGACCCCCTAATGTTGAAGAAATATTCCTTTCACCCCACAGAACCATCCTAATTTACATCCACCTGCTCTTGCTCCCATTCTCTAATGACACCAGAGCAAAGCTGCCTGCTGTGCTTTGGCTCCATTGCAGGCTGAGACCAGAAGAGAGAGAAGGTTAAGAGAGAAGAGCTCCAAACATCTCAAAACTGTGCAAAAATCCCTGACAGTACACTCGTGTTGCATGTTTTACACTCCAAATATATGACATTGCATAGTCCTTACCATGTCCTTTTTCAGGATATGGATGTGTGTGTGTGAAATATGGATTTGAGGGAAATGAACACTGGGGATTTTTTTCTTTTGGTCCAAATACTACTAGACCAGAGATAAGACTGTTTTGGTAGCCTCAGCTCTTTTATTAACAGTGAAAGATTGCTCTGAACTGCACCTACTCCAAAATTGTTTTTGCAGTACCAAGCAATGGCCCTTGATAGATTATTCTTGTGTGCTTGCCCTGAGAATTTTGGTGAGAGATAAGCAATGAGATTAAGACCATGCTTGTTTTCAGACTGTGGTATTTAGGTTTGATATTCATGTGAGCGCAAATGGTAAATGTTTTTTTCTAGATGTGGCCTCTGCAATGTGGGATTTTGGGTGCCTTCACATTTTTTGATAAACAGAATCAAGGCTTTGCACAAGTCTTGTGAAGGTTCATGAAAACCCTATTAATATCAACAATGAAAACAACAGATCTGTAGACTTTTAAAGGGAAATAAGAACATTTTGAGTTATGACATTATTAAAAAGTTTGATGCAATCAAAGAAGCTGAAAATAGCCTTATAAAGCAACTATTTAATTATTATTGCTTTTATGCATGTAATGTATATGCAATCATATAATAATTTTATATTAAATACAAATATTTTACAGTCAGCATATAGTCAGAGATCAGTCCCATTCAGGGAAATAATCTGTTTGGCTCTGGGGGTCTGCTGGAATGACAATCTGTGCTTGCTACAAGTCTGAGAATGGCTCAGAGTAGAATCTTTTGTTGAACTAAAGGATGCTCTGATATTAAGTCTGTTTCAACTGCTGAATCAAGCTAGAGCTTTGTAATCCCCTGTGATTTACAGTATCAGTTTAAAACTGAAATGTTATTTGATCAGATTTGAGGATGTTAACTTCCACCTTCTATAGCACTTTATCTGCATCTGGCCATGTCCTGCTGAATAACAATTCACTAAAGAACGTGTATCAACCTGAAGTAATTTAAAAAGAAGAATTATGCAAATGATCTCTCTTTATTTGGCTGTGCAGTGAGAGATCTTTCAAAGAAAAGAATAAGATGTAATTTCAACACGCTTAGAAGTGGTGCTTCCAGGGGAAAAGGAAGTCTTTGAAGAAGCAATTTGTAGGCAGAGGTATTGTGCTAGAATGTGTAAATTGATGATTATTTACTAGTGAGCCTGTGAAGGAGAGAAACACATGCATCTTTTATCAATGGGTGGTTGCTGCATGAGAAGCAAAATCGTGATGTTTTTTACAGTGTCTATTTTCACTTCCTTTGCTTGCCAAGGCTGTAATGTTGATCTCTCCATTTAAATTACAAAACTAGAAGAAATAATTTAATATGGCAGCTACCTGCTCTGCAGAAGCTTGAACGTCTGGGATGGCATCACTGTGTACTACAGGTTGTTTTTAACACACTCCCAAATTATGAATTCTTGTCAGCAGAATTATTTTCACCCAGCTGAAGGCCAGAAGGTGTTTCTAAGTTTTGAAGGGATAATTAGATCTTTCACCTCTGCTTGGGAAAGAGCTCAGCTGAGTCCCTTGTCTTTGAGGAGAGGTTCAATATGAAACTGCAGCTGTGTTCCCCTTTGCTCCTCATCCTCTGCCCCCTTGAGTCTTGTATCTGCCTTTGCCTTTCTCCCGTGGAAGAACAAAGGCACCGCTGGGGCCTTGAGTCCCCAGAAATGAAAACAGGCCTAGAACCCATCTCTAGCTTTGTGGGCAAGAGATTTTTAATTAAATGGTGCAGGAGAGCTCCCCATAGAGAGAAAAAGTTCGCTAATAAACTTAGTTAAGACCTTTAGGGTATGGATCTTTAGAATCTTTAAGGAATGAATCTCTCCTTATCCCTTGTGCCACTTGCCAGCTCAGCACATGGTTGCATGGCTGAGAGCTCAAGCATTTGTGTGCAGCTGGGCTGTAGAAACCATCCTCATTTTGGATTGTAACACCAAAACATCTGTCCAGACAGTGGTAATGCATAAGAGCCCTGATGTCCCTTGAAACAGAGAGCACAAATATGATGGGAAGGCTTCAAAGCCTTTTTTATTTCTCTCTGGAGAGGAACATGTTGCCAGAAGCAATGAATCGGCACACTTAACACTTCTCAATATATATGTATTTAAGGGATTATTGGACTTTTTCTGGATTTGCTCTTAAAATCCAAGTAAAACAGAAGATCCAAATTATCGCCAGTGCAAGAGACCCTTTCTGCTGTTTTATCTCTAAGGAAAAATACTTTCTTCATGCCAGTCCTCTGATGTACGCATTGCTGTAGATATGCCACTGTTTAAAAAATGGGCTGTTTATTGTTTGGATAGCTTCAAAGAGAGAGTTTTTCCCCCCTGGAACAAAGCTTTTCCTTAGCAAGATAAGTACAAAGTGTTTAATAGTGCCTCTCTTCTTCGCTCTCAAGATTTCTCTTTCTCTTTTCCCCTTTATCTCTGCCTACTCATATGTATGTTTAAGGGGACCCGATAGGCCGGTGTCATACATTCACACCAGCTTAACAAATGATGCCACTTCCATGTAATTAATGGAAAGACACTGGTACCATTAGGTCAGATGGACCAAGTGCTGTCTGAGTCACGGCAAATGTCCCTTGCACAAACTCTCCCTTCCAGAAGGCAGAGAAGGGGTTGGACCATCTCTGTGCTTTTGTCCCGCTGATTCTGTGGGCTGTACAAGATGAAGGAGCCAAAGGAGGGGAAAGGAGTGAGGCTTTTCTGCTGGGCTGAGTGTGCCAAACACCAGCCCTGAGGTACCAGCACTGGCTTGAACATGAGTGCAGAGAAAGCTCCACAGGACACAGTCTAAGGCTGTTGAGCTGCTCAGTAGAATCCTAAAATGATTTAGGCTGGAAAGGACTTAAAGGTCATTTTGTTCCAACCCCCCACTGCCATGGTCAGGGACACCTTCCCCTAGACCAGATTGCTCAGAGCCTCATTCAACCAAATTGTTAAAGAATATCTTGCTATTATTAACAA
Organism: Ammospiza caudacuta; assembly: GCF_027887145.1. Taxonomy (NCBI): domain Eukaryota; kingdom Metazoa; phylum Chordata; class Aves; order Passeriformes; family Passerellidae; genus Ammospiza; species Ammospiza caudacuta. The sequence continues at coordinate 77,955,042 of NC_080596.1, forward strand.
TTTCTCTTTCTCTGCCTTCAACCATCCTAGATTATTTTTGGTACCTTTAAAATCTTTCTGGTTTGCTCACACATTTACATGAGCTACCAGAGCTGTCTTTAAATATTTAGTATGATCCCAGGATTTTTCCTTCATGTGTTATAGTGAAAAGTTCCCTGGTCATTATTGGGTTAATTCATTCTGTGGCAGAATTTTTGCTTTTGCTGTCTGACTGATATAGACTAGCCAAATCAATCTTAACATGAGCAGATAATTCCAGGAAAACCATGACTAAACAAGAACTGCAGTAAATTACGTTTTTTTTGCAGTGAGTAATAGTAATCCTGTCGTAATAGTTGTGTATTATTTGTGTTGGGGTGATTTTAAAAAGTGTTGGAAGTAATACTCTGGAGTGGTGTAAATTGGATTGAACTCCTCCATAGGAATTTAGTCTGGGCTGTAGTTTGGGCTAAAGCCTGCTGGTTTCTTGCTCCTATCTTCTGAGGATCTCTTATTATTCCTGGCTGAAATGTCTAGAGAATGTTTGCATATATATAGTACTAACAAGATAACATCATTATGGTTTTGTATTTTTTTCTATGTTAGATGTTTTAGGTGACTAACATTTATTTTATCTTACAGATATGAAACAGCACATCTATAACTTGCTACTGTATTGAATAGATTAGATATCAAACAGGTATTGTAAATGAAGTAGGTTTTGATTATAACTGTATAAATGAATTGACTATCAAGAAGTAGAACTGTAGAAATATTTCTCAAAATGGAAGAAAAGGAAGAAAAAAGGAAGAAAACTGGGAATATCTTATTTTAACAACTTTCCTTTTTCATTGTGGTTTAAATAAGTAATCAAAATTGAGAATTTAATTGCTCCATCTTTATTTCATTGAAGACTGCAGGAGTTTTAACAGACTGAATTATCTCAGGAATGAAGGCAAAATCTCCTTGCATCCAGATTTACCATATAGCTCTTGTTGCTTGTTTCTGACTGGAATTGAATGCCTGTTCTTTCTCACTGAGTAAATCACATCACCATCACCTCTTCAGGCCACACATGTCTGCATGGCACCACATGTGATGAGGCACTTGCCCGTGCAGAAAAGGTTTGGGAGCCTGAATTCCTCCTGGTTGCATTGGTCTATCTCATGTACCTGATACGTACAGCTGAATTCCAGTCCTTTGCTGCACCACCACAGAATAATTACCCAGGCCAAGCTCCCAAGCTGCTGTGTCAGGACGGAGCCCCTGGTTTCTGGTGTGTTTCAGGCTCTGTGCAAGCCTGGACAAGAAGACAGCAGAGGGTTGCTGGGTATCTTGGATGCAGGGAGCTGAGCCAGAGAGAGGGACTGCTAAATAAACCAGATAACTATTGTCATTGAAACTGATAGTATTTCTGTTCCCTTGGTGCTTCCTTTAAGCAGATTACACCTTTCCAGTTAGAGTCTGGGACAGCTTGATTCATTGAGCCCTTCCTGCACTCACTTGGGTATGATGCATTCAGATTACAATGCTTGGAAGAAGTTTGTTTGCTCTGGAGTGCAATTATAGTTTTTTACTGGTATTTATAGAGCCTCAGCTGATATATCACTGCAGATTGCCATAAAAAGTACCAGCAGGTCCTGCATTCTGCTGCCTGGGTGTTAAACAAAGAATACAATAATCTTGTCTTCTACAGGCAACAAACAGGTCCCTTGCAAGCCAATGCTTTTGCTTTTACTCAATGCTTAATGTTTCTGTTCCTATTCTAATTGCTCCTGCTTATTCCTTACTAAGTCTTTCTAAGAAAGCAGGGGTAATTGTACACAATTTAGAGCATTGCAATGCAGCAAAGAAAATATCATCCTTTAGCTTAAAAAGGTTAGGACATCAGTATCAATGCCTTATTTAAGTAATAATATATAACAAAATGTGGAGTTATTTTGTAATAGCAGCAGGGCTGGGGAATATGGTGAGTTATTAGGCCTTTTTTGCATACTTTCTCACTTTGCAGGTTCAGCTACTGATGAAAGAGGGATGGAATTTCTGCACTTTGTACCAGTTCCATCAGAGATTTTAAAATAATAAAAGCATAGAATGGCATAGAATCCCTAATTTTATAATTACTACATTTTCACACAGTAATCTATAGACACATGGATGTGCCCATGATGTGCTAATGAATGCTTTGGTTAATGAGTAAAAGCAAAGCTCTGATAACTTTATTAGCACAGTATCTTTGTTAAAGCAAATAAGAGTAGCCACAGAATAAATACGCTCTCCAACACACGAGTGTAAAAGTCTCAAGAAGTTGATTGTGTCACATGCTAAACACTGGCTTCAACCCAGCAACACATTTCAGCCAGTGCTGCACCCCAAGGCTTGCAGGACCATTTTTTTTTAGTTGTCAACTTCATAAAAACATGAAAATGTTATTGGCTGAGATATATCTGCTCTTCAAAGGTAGTAACAGAAGAGCCACAGAGCTGTGCTTTCTGCTCGTAGTGTGTAATTCAAAAACGATTAATGGGAGCTGGCCATTTGCTTTTTTTTGGATTGAATGTGATAGAGTTTTGATATTTTCAATGCTTTAATTTATAGGCAGAGTACATGTGTCAGTATTTCCCCACCTGGGGAAACAATTTCTGAGTGAATACATCAGCTGTTTTCAGGTTGAACACCCCCAGACATTACTCCCCATTGCAGAAGGTGTATTCTGCCAGATTCCAGCTGAGGCCAGGCTCTCTCTGGTGGTATTACAGCTTCAAAGATGAAACACGGTCTCCCTGATTTGACAGAACTGATGTAAGGATTGACCAGTGGTCATACTCTAGAGAGAATGAAATTTGGTACCATCAGGTGCCAAAGACATACAGATGAAAGACAAAGTAAGCAGGAGCAGAGTTTTAAAACTTGATTGTTTTATTTTTCTATAATTAAAAACATAGTTTTTTTACAATTTAAGAAGTATTAAACCATTTAAAACCATATTTCAGGCATTCTGTTTTACAGGATTCTGAAGAAAGTAATTTTGCATTTAAAAAGCCTTAATTTTTAACACAGAAACAGTATTAATATTTGATTTTTGTCTTTTTTTTTTTGTAAGAGGGAAAAGTATTCCCTTGGTTACCCATGTGTTTTACTGTTCATAAACTAAGGGAAGAAAACTTACTGAAATGCAAAAGAATTTTTTTAGATGCAGATGTTAAAAAGGAAAATGAGCCTTTGCAGATTTTGGTTTTGCTAAGAAGCTCTAAGAGGGATGGTAATTCCAGTCACAATGATAAAAAAATCCATGTTCGCCATATCAGGAACTGCAACAACCAGTTCCACCTTGCAAAACTCCAGCAGCATTTCTTGGAGCAGGGCTTTGCCTGATGAGTGTTAGGGGTTCTCCATCACCAGCCCTGCCTGCAAGTAGCACATTCCTCTTCCCTTTATCATCAAATCCTGCTCTTCTGTCTTCCCTTTTCCAGTGGGCTCGTGATTCAGGGATAGTCAGCTTCTTGTGGAGGCTGAACAGTGAGCTTTTTATGCAGCATTTATCTTTTAAGAAACAACATACATATACAGAATTGCAGTGTATGTGTTTTGCAAACAGCATTGAGAAATAAATGGGTCACTCTTGGTGCTTTTCAACTTTAATAATGTCTTTTTCATATCTTTCTCACTTATTTGAGCTATTCTGCTGCTCCCTTATATATTTCTTTTTTGAAGTTTGAGGAGATATATTTTTTGTTTCGCTGTGTTGCATCAAGAATATTTTTAAAGAGAATTAATTCAATTGAGGAACTACAAAACATTCAAAGATAGAGCATTCTTAAACCTGGGACAGTTTTTAAAGGCCTTCAAGGACATAAAAATATCAGAAAGCAAGTTCTTATTGATGACAAAATATGATATTCCCTATCGAGGGCAATGATAGAACAGCAATCTTGGACAGATTTGCTATACTTTGAAGAGCAAAACTGTTATCAGTAGGAATTCAAGATAAAGTTTACTGTGGAAAAGCCCTGCTGACAAACTTAGCAAACATCAATGTTTCCTATGCCAGAATGTAGAAAATGAAATGGTAAAGCAGGCAGCAGAAGGCTACCCTTAAAGGATGGTGAAAGGGAATTGCTCCTGTTCACATCCCAAAAATAAAAGCATTCACAGGGTTTAGTGGAGAAAAAGGAAATCTCATTTCCATACAACTCAGATAAAAAGGAAAGCTACATTTCATAAATCCTCTGATGAGCCCTTTATGTCTACAAATTTTGGCCAAGGGACCAAGGTAATCTTGTAAAAATTAATGGATTTTCTTTAAACCATCAAAAAAAGAAAGAAAAAAATTCAGGCATCCTCTTGATCAAAATTCTCCACAGTAGATTACCTTCAAGTGATAAATGAACTCCCAGAGAAGATGAATGAGTGGCATGAACCCCTGTATATACTATTCACTAACTGCAGGAAAGATCTTAATTCAGCTGAAAGGAATTCTGTCTTGGAGGCCTGTCAAGCTAAAGAGACAGAGCATGGATGATTACATTCAGCATCTGAGAAACTTCAGCATAATTGCATCAAGCAGGTCAGATTTAACTGTGCAAAGATCAGATCAGATCAGAAAGTGAGAGGTGCAAGGTGGAGTGTCTTGTTCTGCACCCATGGTGACTTCACCAGAGAGGGAAATGGACTGTAATTGAATGGGGAGGATGAGGGGGTTATTAAAAAAATGAAGAATAGACAGTGAAGGTGAATTGGCAGAGAAGTGGGTGTTGAAGTTGGCACAATCAGAAAATCAAACAAATAAAGAAATCCAGAGGACAACCACGGAAAACTGAATTTGAACTGGAAACTTTGAATACAGGCCTGACAGAGTGATCTCAGCGAGCCCCACTGTGCTCCCATTGAAGGGAAAAGTCATTTTACTCAAGAATTTTACCAGGACATGAGTATGAGAAATGATTCAGAATCAATTTCCTTGTTACACAATTGGCACAGGTATGGTGGAAATCTGAGAAATGGTGCCAAAACTCTTGAGTTTGAGCTCAGTTTTCATGCCAGGGAGTTCCTTTGGCCAGGACGATGCCTTGGTTCCTCCCTGTTGTTCCTGCTGCTCTCCTCCCCAGCAGTCAGAGGGAGGCTCGTGTATGCTCCTCCCAAACGTGGGAAAAGCCGTTGTCTGGGCATCTTTATCATGCAGTTTGTCATGGAAGGGAAAGAGGAGAAGGTAAAGATGGTGTTGGTCATGAGAGCTGTGCTTGTGGCTTCCCTTTACCCGGGAGCAGGAGCAGTGTGGGTGCTGCACCAGTATTTTATAATCATGTAGCATATTTCTAGTGATAAAGGGTAAACATTTAGCAGTTACTAGCTATCCCAGTTATGTTACAACTAGTAGATAATATCTGTGTCTTCTGAATTTCCTTTCTGCTATTAGAATATGTTCTTTCAAATAGCAAACTGCCTATCACTTACTAATCTGGCCATTGTGTAACTAATACAATAAATATGTCTCCTGTAAAGTGCAGTGAAGTAATGAGCAATTTAATGAGTTAAGCAAAGAAAGATAGAAAGTGAAAATAAGAAACCATGGAAACTAGCTCACTAATCCTAGCAGAGTGCCAGCAGACTAATGAAGACAGACGGAGAGTGAAAATGAGAATAAAAAGGAGAAACAGCTCACTGAAGGCAGAGATACAAGATATCTGTGTCTTTAAAAGATTTCTGTGTTTGCTCTTTGCACTAAGCCAACATTTCCCTTTCCCACAATTGCCGGAGAATGGTTTTCTGTCAAGGAAAGTGACGCAAAAATGCTGTTTGCAACCAGATCCTTTTACTGGCCTTTGATTCCTGATCTCCTGTCCCAAATCTCACAGTTAGTTGGAAATTGCAAGTAAATGGTAATATATAGACATGTTAATAAGATGACCCCTCTTTCCTTCCTCCTTTTCTTCCCCTAGATTAAGAAGTGATGAATCAGCATCAAAATTCCACGACCATGTTTCTGGCAGAAAACATAAAATATACAATATACATCCAACCTCTGAAGGTGCTGATGTAATTTTGGAGTCAAGTGCAGACTCCTGTAGCCATGGTCTCCGCTGGGTTCTCTCAGACCAGACCCTGATCTAATGTGTGCTCTGCACCCAAATTTAGCTGGTACTGGAATCAGACCATCCTCATTTCCCTTGTCTTTGGGACTTTACCTCCACAAGCCCAGTGTTTAACAACATGGATTTTGTCTTTAATAATACCTTGGAGTGACAGGACACAGGCTGGATCAAGGTGTTCAGGCAGATCTTGAGGCTGTGTCAGGTAAATGAGGCTGTTTATGAGGGATCTGTTATAGCCAGTTCAATAGTTTATAATTTAAGACTATGTTCTAAACTAGGGGTGGGGACTCTCATGTAGTGGGTTAATACATACATGACCTTTAGCACATCCTGACCTTCCTCAGCCTGAGATAATGTTCCATAACAAATTTATTGTGTCAGGGAGATGATTTGTCAGCCAGCAGAAGTAACTGGTAGGAACAAAAGGGAGTGGGGACTGAGAGGAGTCTGCTGGTTAGGGATGCTCTTTTATTTATTCTGTGCATCCAGATTGTAATTCTTCATGTGCAATGTCTGAATCCCCACCTGTCCTGTGACTGAGGGCTAATGGGCACTTCTGGCTTTACTGATCTTCTGCTTAGTCTTGTAGATTCTCTGGTTGTCCCTTTACTCCATAAGCTGGTAGGAGCACAGCTCCTTGTCTGCTTGGCTCTGACCAGGTGCTTCCCACTGCAGCTGCATCTGCCATGCTGTAAGTTAATAAGTAATAATTCATCCATAAAACAAATTCTTCGTTGTCAAAAGCTTGGCAAGGAATAAGCAGCTTCAGAGAATTTTTGGATGAGGAATTCTCTATAAATTCAGACATGTAGATCTATTCTGATCCTAGACACTTTGGAAAGCAGAGTGAGAGTATTTGAGTCACTTTATTGAACTTTATTTATTTTTTCTGTGTTAAGACATCTAACAAGAAAAAAGCTCTTTTCAACCAATACCTTGTATAATTTCAAACAGAACTGAGATTTTTATCAGAGGAGGGAATATGTCTCAAAAAAGATTTTCTTGTGAATGTTTACTTGACTAAAACTGACATTGAGTCAATGGTTATGTTTCTTTTTTCTGACCATTTTGTGACTATTTATAGACCTCACCTTTTATGTGGTATCTAAATGTGTTGGAAATTTTATAGAAAAGGACTTTTGAAGTGGCTTCCAGAATCACAGAATCTGCTAAGTTGCAGGGGAACCAAAAGTATCATCCAGTGCAGCTCTGGCCCTGCCCAGCCCCATCCCCAGAGTCACCCCCTGTGCCCAGAGCATTGACCAAACACCCCCTGAGCTCTGCCAGGCTGGTGCTGTGCCCACGGCCCTGGGGAGCCTGGGCAGGGCCCAGCCACCCTCTGGGGCAGAACCTTTTCCTGATATCGCACACAAACCTCCCCTGGCACGGCTTCAGGCCGTTCCCTCAGTGCTGGCACTGTCACCACAGAGCAGGGATCAGCGTCTGTCCCTCCCGTTCCCCTCAGGAGGAATTTGTGACTGCACTGAGGTCTCCTCTCTGTCCCTCCAGGCTGAACAGCCCCAGTGCCCTCAGCCTCTCCTCACACGGCTTCCCCTCAGGGCCCTGCACCCTCCCCGTGCCCTCCTTTGGGCACTCTCTGACAGTTTGATGTTTTTGTTACCTTGTGGCACCCAGAGCTGCCCCAGCACTGGAGGTGAGGCCGCCCCAGCCCCAGCAGAGCGGGACAATCCCTGCCTTGCCCGGCCGGCCATGCTGGGCCTGATGTCCCCAGCACAGGGATGTCCCTCCTGGCTGCCAGGGCCCTGCTGGCTCACCTTCAGCTTTCCCCTGCCCAGAGCCCCAGGTCCCTTTCCCTGGCACTGCCCTCCAGCCCCGCACTCCCCAGGCTGTCCGTGCACCCAGGGCTGCTCCATCCCAGGGGCAGAATGCGGCGCTTTCCCTGCTGACCCTCACATGGTGGGTGATTGCCCTGCCCTCACATTGGCTGAGGTCTCTCTGCAGGGCCTCCCTGCCTTTGGGGGAGCCAGCACCTTCTCCCAGTTCTGTATCATCTGTGAACTTGCTCATGTCCCTTCCAGTCTTGTGTCCCTGTCATCCTGTGTCCAGGACGTTGAAGAGCAGAGAGCTGAAGATGGAGCCCTGTGGGACCTCACTAGTGACAAGCCACCAGTCTGATTTTAGCCCTTCTTTAGGACTTGCAGCCACCCATAGAAACACACACTGTGAAACACAACATGTTGATGTGACCTTGTGTGTCCCATGAAACTGAAAATGGACTTTTGAATACGGAAATTTGCAGCTCATTAGCACAGACAATCTGCAGTACTGGTAAAGCACACAAAATTATCAGCAAAAAATGTGATGGAGCAAGCAATGGTGGGATTTTGGGGTGCTGTGTTGTTTTCTTTTCCTTCCTTTTTTCCTTTCCACAATTTGTCTTCTCTTGGCAAAATGGGAAAGAAAGCATGTAAAAAGGAGAAACAGAAGCCAAGGAAATAATATTTACTGACATAACATGTATTGGTTTTTGAAGCTGAATTCAGATAATTTTTGCTTAGCATTTTTACATATAAAAATTGAGGTTTTATATTTTGAAAAGGGCCTAAAAATACTCAGTTACAATATGTCACTGTCTATAAGAACAACACTGTCCTTTCATTTTTCTTCCTCATGGAATATAGACCCTCATAGTCATATCAGCTGCTGCAAACACCTCACTTTTACACAGGTCTTTGCATCACATTTAAAACATTGTAGATATGACACAGGATGAATTGCCTGTCTTAATTCTCGAGCAAAGGACAATGGTTTTAATTTAAGGATCAAGTTCACCCATACTTTTATGAAATTAGCTCTGGAATTATATGTCTGCAAATATAATGCTGCCCTTACTGTGTCATAGTGCTACTGAGCACATTAATAAATTATTGCTGTCTCCTATGATTACAATAAAATATTTTAAAATTAAATCCAGAGATGCAATTAAATTAATGGACTTGAGGAGAAATATAAAGCTATAGGATGTAACAGTGTAAAAGGCTATTTCATTGTTGTGTTAGCCTTTTGAGTATCAGACGGATTTTCATTACCAAGAGATCTGAATTCTTTTAGATCCCACTTTGACATTAAAGGCAGGATACCATGACAGTAATGCTTAATATTAAGGTACATACATACTCCATAGCTAAGGGAGGATTCTCATTCTTGCACGAGCATTCTAAGCTCAGAGAGCTCACCCCTATTTTTCAGTCATTCCTCTCTCCTTGCCCCATTTTATGGAGTCCACCCACTGATTCTGTCTTTCCATCATCCTCAGGGAAGCACCAGAAGTTACTTCAAGAGCTGCTGTGAAGTGATATGAATTGTCCTTATTCCTGGAATTCACATTCTTATGAAGTAGAGACTTTGGGAACAACAAAAATGAGGGGATGAGTCTAATGGGCGTACCCTGTATTACTGTGTGTAGGTTTAGGTGTTCAGATACAAAGGCACAAGAACCTTCTTCAGTAACAGCACCACTGGGTGTCCCTCCTTGGAATCTCTTCCCTTGAAGAAAACTGGATTTTTGCTATTGCTTGCAATACAAATATTTTATTGCAATGAGGCTATGGGCTCAGATACAGAACTACAAATAATGTTTTCTATCTTCATTTTTATTTTAATTGGTGCAAGTCTGTGTGTTTCAAGGCCTGAGAATTTGGTAGAGGAAGGATATCAGGCTGTCAAATTGATCTCATGCCTACTGCTTGTGGTTTTTTATGGTAGTGTCTTCCTGGCAAATTAATCTCATAATGGTCAGTGTTGATTGTGGTCAAATGTTGTTATGTCGTTCTGTTTTTCCTGGAGAATAGCAAGAATTTTTCAGGCTCTGCATTTCTTAAATAGTTTTTCAGTGCCCTCTGAAATATTTTGCTGTATTATACGAGTGATCATACATGAAATATCTACGAAGTAAATCAGGCGCAGTGGTTCAATACCATTTTAATTGAATTGTCTTTGTATTTAAATTGAAATAGTCAATTGCAGAGGTATATTTGTCCAGGAAACCCAGTTTGCAAACCAAATTTATTCTGTATCTAACAGAAAGAGACCTGCATAAAATTACAGAGCCAGGAGCCCCAAGAATTAGATGTGCATCTTTCCCACAGCAGACTGCCCCTTTAAATTGCTCTCAGAGAAAGAACAGTGCATTTATAATTTAGCTTGTCCTGAAGGAGAGCTCTTCTCCGTGGGAGGATCCTCTTTAATTACAACTTCACAGTAATAAGATGAGAAATGAGCAAGCAAGAAAGTACTGCTGGAATAAGACATGATAAATCAGTTTGTCCAGGAAGCACGTTTATACCAGATCTATCACCACATTCAGCACGGCACTATCTTTCTTATTTCAATAAGGAAATCTCATGAAGAAATTTTAATTGCATACTATTAGGTGAAAGTCAATGTCCTATAATGAGGAAAGTGAAACCTGCATTTTTTCTTCTTTTATCTTCATGCTTTGAGTTCCCAAGGATTAACACAAAATGATTTGCCCTTAAATTGCACCCTTTTTTTTCCCCCTGTTCATTTGTCTGAAGGATGTAGATTTTAGGTAATTTAACAGGCACCAAGCTTTTGCTATATGCTTCATGCTTGCAAGTTGGGAGTCAGATGGGAAAAAAATTTCCAATTTTCAAAGTCTCCTATTGTTAAGGGTGACTGAATGGCAGCCTGCAATTATATGATTTCAATGTAATTCATTCAGTAGGGAAGAGGTTGGTTCATAGATGCCTGGCTTAAAAGATTGGCATTGCTGTGTGATTAATTTCCAAAGTTTGGAGGTATTTTCAACAGCATACAAAGGAAGCATGTGACAGTGACATTTTCTGGATTTGTGCTAGGATTGCTTTATAATTGAAGTGCTGGGCTAGTGGGGATCACATTATCATTGGAGGTTTATTTTTCTTAGGGTGAGTGTATGTTTGTGTGTGTAAACATATAAAATATAGAAATATGCATCCATAAAAGCACATGTGTATATATGTATATTTAAGCACACAGGTATGTGAAATGTGAATTGCATCAGGGGATTTTATTGTGTTGATATCTTGTACTTGCCCCTTAAATGCAGATTTTCAAGAGTTACTCTTTTTCTCTTTCACATACGAAAGCTAATGATGAGGTTCATTCCTGAAAGAGCTGTAATTTAATGCTTGATTTAGGATATTTAAGCAAAAAAGAAGGTATTTGTTTTTTTGAGTGAATTAAATTTGTGAATTATAGTTACAGGCAAAATTTGCTATAATGGGTAACTGGGAAGTACCTTCCTTACAACAGTTTTTTTTTTTTGGTCCATTGTTTGTTATGGTCAATGGATTCCCTAATTACTTACATTTAAAGCTGTGCCAAATCTTCATTATCAGACATCAAACCACATGAACCTTACCACACAGAAAAGAGCTGAAATGAGTCAGGAATGAAAACAGAGTGCTTTCAGCTTCCTACCAGAAGAAAGATGAACTACATTTCTACCACAAAGACAGAGAAATTGAGGGTGACACTCTCAAAAATTGATATCAAAAAGCAGTACATGCAATTTCCAAGTCTCTTAACTGACTTCTCAATTTTGAACCTATAGGTTTTATGTTGCAAGTTTTGCATATAACTGATATAACTGTACCAATCAGAATGATCCTTTAAATGCAGGCTCTTGTTTCTGCTGTATTTGTATGACTCCTGGAAGTCAGCTTAGGAAGGAAGCTACACTGTGGGGGAAACCTGGGACTAAAGCTGGCAGTGCTGGCTGGAGCTGATTCTAGGTGAAGATTTTCTGATAAATTGATTTATTTTCAGAAAAAGCAGGTTGGCTATTGTTATTGGTGGAAAAAACACCAGTTTCAGGAGAAAAGGGTCTTGAGATGAAGATCCCAGGGTCAGGTCCATATTCTTTGGGGGTCTTGAAACACTGAAAAGTTTAGGATTCAAAAACACTTCTGAAGGCATGGCAGAGAAATATCACTCTGTAAATATAGATATGTGTCTCTTTGAGCCCAGTCTGAATTGTATACCAGTACATGTGTCTTGAGGAATGGACTGAGTGAAAGAGAAAGGAGTAAAACGAAAAGATATGAAACAAATATTTTGAATATTTTTCTTGTGGAAAAAATTGTTGAGTGCTTGAAGGTTATGGGTGTTTAAACTCCATCCAGCACCAGTCTGATGGACTGTATGGCTTGGAAAGGAAAAAATTAAACTTGGAAAAATAGATAATCCCAATCAGTAAATTTTCCCCCAAAAGCTGGGAAAAAAGACACTAAAGTGCCAAGATCCTTAAGCATTGCCCAACACCCAGATTTTCATGGTGATCAGAAGCCCTGGGGGTGATTTCATCCGGGGCAAGGCCATTTCTGCCTTCTCTTTCCTACCTGGTTTTGGCTTGTGCTGAGGCTCCTCGTTTAGCTCAGTACACAGGATCTCACCAAGGGTAGTGACATCTCTATTCATCTGGGTCTCACTGCATTCTCAGAGTAACCCTCTCCTCAGGATGGGGTCTTTAGGAGGCCAGAATATTACAGGGCTGGAGATTGCTTTTGGCGTTTCAGTACGCTAGGGTTGTCTTTTGAGTGAACCCAGCAGAAAAGTGCAGGGAAACGTGAAACAGCTGGGAGCCAGGGTTATGGAAAGATAAAAGCTGTTCAAAATGTCAGATTGCCTGCCTGGTGCTGGTGGCCACAGGCAGCAGAGCAGAGAGGAGGGGATGGAGAGGTGGGGATGGGGGCTCCCAGGGGTTGTTTGCCTCCCTCGGTGCAAGGTGGGTTTGTGTGATGGACACACACCATGTGGGGGAAATTCTCCTCTCAGTATGGAATGATTGGCTATTCGTTCTGCTTGTGGAGCTGCCATTAATGCCAGCGGGACTCGTGGAAAGAGTTCTGAATGGGAAGCCAAGAGCAACTGTGATTCAGAGATGAGCAATTTGCCCCATAATGTGAAGGCAGCTTTATGAGCTGTTTATTCAACTTGGTCTGTGCAGAAATTGAAACTCCTCAAAAATGTCCCATTTGTACGGTCACCTGGTCCCACTGTATCACACAGACATCACTGCTTTGGTGTTTTATTGCTCACCTTCTGGGATGGCAGGGACACAGGACTGCAAAGGGCTTATGTAAAAAAGTCCAGACCACTGAGATTAGAACAAATGAAATGTTTATTCACAGAGCATAATTATCTTCTCACAACCATTTAATTTCTATATTTTCAAAGGAATTCCAGAGTTTAGCAGTGGCTATTATAAAAAAAAAATCTATTTTGATGAACACATACCCAGAACAGGATCATAATATAAAATATGTGGTGACAAATGCCTGTGATTCTTCCCATAGCAGTGAAGAAAGGGATAACAAACAGGTTAACCTTTCCCATGGTACTAACTTCATAGTAAATATTGGCTAGTTGCCAGTGATATCAGGTGTTTATATATGATTTCATGCCAGACGAAAGTGTCTTTGCAAGTATTAACACATGGAAACTGCAGATTTTGTCCTTTTTTTCTCAGAGATGAATTCACAAAATCATATACATACAAGTTGAGACAAGCAACTAAAAGTTGGTCTTATAACGATCATAGAATCATTAAGGTTGGAAAAGACCTCTAATATAATCCAGTCCAACGATTAACCTAACACTCATGATAGCTACTCTCAGTTGTTTTACAGTTATTGGCATGAAGAAAAATAAAAAATTCTGAAACTGCCCATTCTTCAAGATGAGGTGAAAAAAATGTTGGATGAGTGTGATTGGATTGTGTGTCAAAAGAGAAACAAAACAGAAGAATAACTGGTGATAGCTCATCACCAATGTGTGGGATAAAATAAAGAGGGATTTTACCAGATCTTCATGCATGAAACACATAGAATACACAGCTCTAGATTCAGGCATTTGCATCACATTGGTAGTCAGGAAAGGAGAGATGGTGTCTGAAATGATTCCTGACCGGAGGATAAATGTGCCAAGCTATTATTACATTATATTTAATGTATTTGTTTATACATTAAACTGCAGTGATGCATATGGAGAGTTTCCATTTTGAATGAATGAGGCCGGTGGAATTTGTTCCTGTGTGGTGGCTGTGGAGTGGCCTTGGTGTCACAGCCTCTGAGGGCACCTGGATTCAGCCCCGTTCCTGTTCTGTGCCAGGGGCTGAAAGGACCTGTCTCTCCATTGCCACCTCTTACTTCCAGAGCGTCGCAGGCACGCACAGATCTGGGAGGGTCGGGCTCTTTCTCTCTCTCCCTGTCTCTCTGGTCCAAAGAACATCCTAATTCTGACACAGAGCAGAAAGGAGACTTGTTTTAGCTGTAGGTGTGTTTTCAAATGCCCTGTTGAGTGGGGCTGACACTATTGCAGAAAGCTTGCTAGAGCCTTGCCAGGATGTGGGGTTCCGGTAAATGCTTGGCAGAATTTTCCCTTTGAAATATATACTGGTGCTTTATTGACTTGGAAAAACCACCTTAAATAACTGAGCACCTTTGTGAACCTCTGTAGCCCTTTAACTGTACAAAGGCTACTTCTTAGTTATTTTTATCTCTAATTCCAACATTTATAGTTAAAACTTAGTGTGGGCTTGAACTAATCTACTTCAAATACTTCTGCTTTTCTAGACAGTGCAATTTCCTGGTTTTAGGAAATATACCTCTTGCTGTAGATGACTTATACTTAATTTATTTAGCATGGAGAATGCAAGTGGGGATTACATACATCAGACTACACACTAATATAGAAATGCTTAAATTTTGCCCTATCTCAGTAAATGCCTTTTCCTTAAGACTTAATGTTCCTCTGATTTCTCTGTTTTAAAAGTTTTGAATTTGTTAAAATTACTGCTAATTTGAATGTACTGTTGTACTCTCTCTGAAACCTAATGAAAGACTGTGCAATTAGCAAAGCTCTTTTCCAGTAATAAGTTCATTTTGTCTTCTTGCAGCTATATTGAAGGAAAAAATCGCTGTTATTGTGATACCATAGCGCAAAGCTTGTGCAGAACATTGTTAACACCTGTATGGAAGATATAAAGTCTCATATTTTAAACCCACATTTGCTGTTTGTCTGTGTGTGGGAGCATCTGCTGACTACAGGAGGTGCTTTTTTCTGGGGGAGATCACCTGGTTTGCAAATGCAGCAATTTTGGTGAAGTAGTAATCTGACTATCATGGAGCAATGTGGTTCTTACAATTTCAAAGCAATCTCATCAAATTCCTGCACCTACTGTGCTTTCGATGTGCTTTGGAGAGCTCATAGAACAGCATGAAAAGATATTTTTTCCCCCAAAAGGATCCTTTCAGGTTCAGAAACATAAGGACAATGAAATCCTTTAGAATCAAAATTTTTCCTTTCCCCAGATTCAGAGCTTTTAGTGTTTTCTGCAACACCTGTCTATATTGGATGGGAATACATTTACAACCTAGAGAAGTAGAACAAGGCAGTAGTAGATAACTGTCCTTAACTCTGTAATTAAAGACATTCAGTCCTGGCTGTAAGGGTTCTATGAAAATACCCAAACAGCTAAAATACCTGATTTTAGCAGTGGAAAAAGATCTTTATTAAACCTGGAGAATTCATTCAAGTCTTGATCATGGTGGGACCTTCAAGGGTGAGCTAAGCTCTCCAAGGTGGAAGGAGGTTTCCTCCCTGAAGATTCCTTGACTCAACAACCCATCCACACACCTTGTGTACCCACTTTCTCAGCCCACTGAATGCAGTGATGAAAACTTGGTGTTGTTTGACCTTTTCATCTGATTAAAATGCTTGGTGCTGGGATTAGCTGGGTTTGGACACCACCGTGGCATTTTGAATTTAGGATGACTATGTAATATCAATTAAAATGACAGTGACAGGGCTTTTCTTGTACAACTCTTTAATACAAGCTGTAAGACACAGAGGGGCTTGGTGCTTTCTTTGTGGCTCGTTTCTTTCCTACTCTCTGTATTTTCAACTGAGGGGACACGGTCCCCTGCCAGTAGATGCAGGCTATTTAAATGCTCCATTGGAGAGGGATTAAAGTTTATGCAAGGTCACTGGGGATGTGATAATTATAATCACAGGTTTTTGGCTCCACAATGACAGCCATTTGTTATTTTCGCTCGAGTAATTCCTGCAGCTTGGAGCTGTTGACAAGCGTGCACTGATTTACTGGCCCCCCCAGGTCCCAAGGCAGTGTCCGCTCTGAAGTCTGACACCTCTGCCTGGCTCCTGCTGCTTTCAGTATCTTTTCTGCTGTGAGCTGCAATACCGACCGAAAATTGGAGAAAAATATTGTGTTAGTTTATAATGGGATCAGAGAGAGAGAGAGTCGTAGGGTTGCTGAGTTTGTTACTACTCTGCAGCTTCCCCGCTCTCCTTCCAGGGCTGAGCATTTGTTTCTGTGTTGTGAGGGGATTAATAAACTACTGATGTGATTTACAGTGTGAGACCATTGGAGTATTTTTGTGGTGGAGAGGCCTTGAGAGCTTGGATGCGAAGATCAAGAGCAAAAAAAAAAAAAATCCATTCTTTTGAGCAGCAGATCTCCCTTCTGTCTCTTCAGCCTCCTCATCTCTCTTTCCCTTTCTTTTTGATTTATGTTGCCTTATTTTGTTTGTTTTTGCAATCAGAGGTAAGAGCATTTTAATATATATTAAATGGTGATAAATTGAGAATAGCTGATGGGTTAGGGCCGATACGCCATTTGTCTTTATGGGTGGGGAGATTGATAACTCATGAGTGGCATGAAAAAATCAAGCAAAATCACTTAATAGGGAATCTATTTTTTGGAAGAGCATTTTTCTTTTGTGCAGGCTCATGACTGCCATGATAGCTTCTTATATTTTGTTTATTCAGCTTATCTGTGCTTTCCCCAGGCCTCCAATTTCCTTGCTCCTTTCTCTCTCTAAAACATCCCTACATTCTTAATTTACATTTCATGCCTTTAATACATGACTTTTCTATCTCCCTTGCTGAACCTTCAACACCATTTAGTTCCTTGTCCACAGCTCAAACTCTCCTTTGCTCTTCATAAGTAAATTTCAAAGTCTTCTACCTCTGGTCCACCATCTCACTTCTGAGCACAAACCAGGTAAGTCCAGGACACTTCCAGATGTCCCCAGAAGAAATGATGGCAGAGGAACAACTGGGAGCTCAGTTTAATGCCAGATGAGCACGCAGATGTTATATAATTTTCACAAGATGCCTGAGAGCTTTGCCTATAAAGCTGTCCATGCCTGGGCCTGGAAATTTCCCCAGCTTAGCACCTCTTTCTTCCTACTCCAATGAGCTGCTCTTGGATTTGTGTCTGGTTTTTTCCTTGACACTATTAATCTTCAGAATTTTTGCTTCTGCTTCTTTCTCAGTGCCTGGCCATCTAAGGCTTTTTATAAGATCTCACCCACTTATCTGCAGGGGTTCTTGGTACTGGTGGTTGGTACAAAACGTTCCTTTTTCATCATCCACCTCAAATTTCCCAAAGCTACCTTGCTTTCATTTGCTCAGAATGACATTATCCCAGAGAACTAGGCAAAAAGGAAAGTCTGGCTGTCCCTGAATAACCAGTATTCTATTTCCAAGTCTCAGTTTTGCTATCCCTCAAATGTATTGCCAGCTTTCTACCTTGTTTCCATTCAGTGTTCCTCCTCAAAGCACCAAATAACTTCCCCAATCTGATGTGAGGAAATAATTCTTATTTTCCAGCCAGTTGTACCTCTGGAGAGGTTCTGGCATCAGTAATAAGTGCCAGAAGTGGCATCCTTTTTAATTTCTAATGGTCAGTTTAAGAGAGATTGCTCACTTTTCAAACCTCCCTCCCTTGGCTTCCACTCAGTTTCTTCTTTTGCCTCTTCTTTCCAGTATGTCTTGGAGTAACAGGCATGCAGGGAAGTAGTGTAGTCACCATTCCTGGAGCTATTTAAAGTCATGTATCTGTTGCTCTTAGGGACATGGTTTAGTGGTGCCCTTGGCAGTGGGTTAATGGTTGACCCTGAGGATCTTAAATATCTTTTCCAACTTTAATTATTCTGTGAATATGGACAATGTATGCTCAATATAATTCTTCATATTCTTTATTCCTTTAACCCTCTGCTCTTTGTCTGTTGACTTTTCCTGCTTAATGTTGCATTGTATTTTCCAAAATTTTATTTCTATACACATGAATTTTCCTCTTCTGGATATGTTTTCTCAATATGAGTGTGTTACCCCAACATTTTGTGTCTCAGGCCATGGGTCTGCTCTCAAGATGGAAAACATTTGACCTACTCTTGAAGTTTAATTTCACATTTTTCTCCCATCTCTGGTTTCACCTCCAGAGCAACAGTAACATTTTTACTTATTTAAATCCTGCTTCAGCAAAGATCCTTATTTGTATTATTGCTTTCTGAGGTATTGTAATCTTCTATGTTTATCTCTGCCTGCAAATCTGGCCCCATTTCACTGTGAGCTAATTGAAAGCACCTGCAAAGTTCAGGAGAAAGGAAGGTTTGCTCTCTCCTTTTCCTTCCAGCAAAATGGAGTGTATTCCTTGGTATCATGCAGAGGTGTCTTAGCCAGAGGCGTCAGCAGAACCCACCTGTAAGGCAGTCAGGTCTGAGGCCAGGTGGGAAGTCACTGGTCTTCTCTGAGTTTGTTTCTGCAATAAAATAAAATGTGAACTTGTAGGAATTTAAATCAAGAAGCTTTTATTAAAAAGTGGAAATTTATCACCTGAAGTAAAGTATTTATCACTTAAGCAAAACTGTCTTCTCCGATGTTACATTATTACTCATAGAAATTCATGTTGAGGAACAAGGACCTCCCATTGTTGTGCAAAATAACTATATTAAGAACAGTAAAATGGCAAAATTAATCTTTATGTATTCTAAGACTGTTAAAAATGGTGAATTAATTAGTACCTGTGAACTAGTAGTGTTTTCATCTGGGCAAAAGGAGTCACAAGGAAGGGGTTTAATGGTGCCAGCGCTGGTGCTGTTTTGCATTGCGCATTCCCTCGCCAGGCTGTTCGTGGGCTGCAGCCTGGAATGCTCTCAGGAGCAGCCTTGGCTGCCTTTGCTGGCTCCGATTCAGGGGCAGAGCTGAAACCAAGAGGCACAGGATGCCCATCACCACCACCAAGAAAACAGACATGTCAGAAATGTTCCAGCTCACAAAGCCCTTCCCTTTGAGATGAGTGCTCAGTGGGGAAGTAGGGCAGCACCCTGAGCTGTTGTGAAGGCTGGAGACTGAAAGGGAGCCTGCCCCTCAACCCTGAAAGCCAAAGGTAGGAGCTGAAGGGTGGGATGGTCAGGGAATAGGTGTCAGGAAATCACTGTGGTAGGTGAGAATGGGAGAAGGAAATGTGGGAGACAGTGCTTTGAGAACGTGCGTATCTGCATGTCCAGTTCATGTGGGATTGGGCATTCAGCGTGTAGCTGATATGGGATGATATGTCTTGTGTGAGTTATGCAAGTTGCTTTTTTAACCTGTGTTTGGTCAGCTAAAAATGTCACCACAAAAAAATGCCACAACTTATTTTTACATCATCGTGGACCATTTTAATATCTCATTATTTTGGGGCTGATTTGTGTGACTTTTGGTGCAAGGAAAGGAGAAAGTTCTGCTGTGTGAACATGTCAGACATACTGGTCAAGCTATTTCCCAATTAGCCCTAAAATTCAGAACAAATTGGAAAAATGCAGTGAGCTCTGCGTTTCATGTGTTCTGCTGCATTTGGAAGAATGACTTTATTGACCACTGAATTATGCAGGAATTCAACCAAGTATTGTGCCAGCAAGTGGTAGCAATGCAACAGTCAGCTTTTCTTGCTTTGTAGATGTTCTTTTGCTGCTTTTAAGGCATTTAATTTTTAGAAGGCAAATGCTCAAATGCTCAGCAGATTTGTGGCAGCATCAGCAAGAGATGACTTGGGATTTGCCAGCAGAGATGATGAAAGAATAGCTTGGAGGTGAGCTCCTCTCTGAGAGCTGGAGGATGAATTAGGTAAATAACTTGTGAGGCCCACAGGTGTGTAAATGTCTTTTTGGCAAATTCTCCTTGTGCACAAGTGGTCAGTGTACAGTAGTAATTGCTAGCCTGTCTCCCAAACATCCAACATGCAATTACCTACATGAATCAAACATATGTCGAAAAGATCTCAGTTTAGATTCTGAGAAAGTGCTGTATCCTGGTATTTCAATAGTAACATTATATGTAGGAAAAATGAGGGTCGTAGATAAGTGCTGAGCCACACTTTAGCTGTACCATGGACCAACAGGAACGTGATTCCACTTTTCAGTATATAAAAAGCTGTTATCAAGAGCACCGTGATCGATTTCTTCTGTTGAACCTCATGCTCAGCAAGAATTGATTAGGAAGTAATAGACTTAAATGAACTGAAGAAAATTTAAGATTTACTTTAGAACGAACTTTTTAACTGTAAGGACTGGTAACAATGCAAGAGCTGAGTTATTGAATCCCCATATCTGCAGGCTTTCTTAGAGTGAGAAATAGTGGTGTTCCTGGATTGGAACAGATGAAAGGGTTAGATTATTTATTTTTTCTTTGTTTCATTTCTGCAATCATGATCTAAACTTAAAAATAATATTCAATACCTTTCTCACCTCCTAACCTCCCATGCATGAAGGTCTCTATTTTTTGTACCCTGACTGCCACCCTTTTTAAGCTTTGCACAGGTTCTTCACCCTTCCCCACTGTTTTTGTAGGTCTGGTTCTGGGAAAATGCTGTTTGGTCCTCTTCTACTTCATTCCCCAGAGCAGCTGTGCTGGCAAAGTAAGCCTTCCACCAACTCCTTAGTCCTGAGTGATACAGTGTAGATGAATGGTGCTATATAAATGTAAATTTCAATTCATTCCCTTCATTTATTCAACAAGCTATCAACACAACCTTGTCATTTCAATTTTTCACACTTTTTTGTGGGGGTCCTCTGTCTCGGTGAAGTCTCATTTCCTCAGCCCAGTGCCAAAGGTGACTAGGCTGTATTAGAATTTACAGTCACTTTCTTTTCTAAGTGGTCAGATGTAATGAGAAGCAGGAGGAAGCCAGTTGGAGCCCTTTCCAACCTTTCCCTTGGATTCATTAAGCAGGCCCCAGCTGAACAGGTAGGGCTGCCACCTCCACCACTGCACAGGTGCAAGTGTGTGCCCTGTTATCTGTGTTTTTCAAACTTTGGTAAGTGATGTACTTTAACACTGTTCAATGTAAATATTCCAAAAATACTTACGTAGGAAATACTAAGAATTAAAACCCCACACAGTGGAGAGGGAAATGCATTACAGACAGTGGAGAGGGAAATGCATTACAGAGTTAACTTTTACACTACCACCCCTTTCCCTTTAGTGCCAGAAAGAAAAGATACTTTTGCTTTTGCCATTCTGCCCAGGACTTTTTCTCCCACATACAGTTTGAATTTAGATTTTGCAGGTGAAGGTGTCCTTGTATATACTTACACAGATTCTTGCTAAGAGATACCTGTTCTTACATCAGCAGCATCTTCCCAAATAGTTAATGTTAACACATTCAAGAAGAAAAGGATGAAAAAGGTCCTTCCAGAGTCCCCCATTGTATTCTGCCATTTCATCTTTCCAAATTGTTGTCTGAGTGCAAAAGAGACCTCTGGCAGTTAAAATGTAGTTTTCACTGATATGACTTGGCCATTATTAAATCACTTTTACAATGTTTTTGAGTCTTTTTGCCCTATCTGCCCTGTTTGCACCTTGTCTCTTGACATCCTTCCAAACACTTTAAGCTACCCCACTAAATGTGGTTCCACACCAAATGGAGTTTATTCATTTGTCCTTACAAAGGACAACCAATAATATCATAATGTAACATAATGTACATGTGGGTTGGTCAATTTGCAGCCCTTTGTGGAAGCTGCACAATTTTATCCAAGATGTGTATGTTAATAATACCACAAGAATCCACAGGGAGAGTCCAAATGTGGAGTTAGATACAATTGATTTTGATCTGCTTTAGCACAATATCTGCTTTTCAGAATAGAATTTCTCTACCATCTCCTAGAGACACTTTTTCAACATCTTACTTCTGAGTCTTACAGAGTTGAAAATTATCTTCTTATTTGTCTTAACCTCTCATGCAATCTCCCCTTCTGTCTCTGCCTCTTGTATTAATTTTTTTCTTTACACTCTCTTAACTTCCTTCTGCAATCTTTCTAGTCCTCCTCTCTGTCTAATGTTTTATAGCTTGCATATGCCTCTTTCTTAACCTTAATTACTTTTTGCACTTCCTACTCCTAGTGTATTTATTGCTTGATAGCACACATAAGCCTTGGCACATATTCATTTATCTTTGAACATTTCTCATTTGCCTTTGGTTCATTTGGTAGCAGTTCTGTGCCTCAGCCAGAAGGCTGAGGGTTCAAGATTCACCCCAATATTAGGAGTGTTTCTTGGGGACTCATCCTGCAGGGGATTTGTAAGGTTTTTGGATACCATACTGGTGATTTCAGGCTGTACCTTCCACGGGCATTTCTTCTGCACAGCTCTGCTGCTTGCCAAGTTACCCAGGCAGGTAAAAGTTCGAGATAAAAAGAGTAAGAAAACTATTTGTCTTGGTTAGTACTTGGTAAACAAAATGTTAGTACTTGGTAAACAAAATGTTTCCAAGACCATCACTGTACATGTGAGTTATTGTTATCTTCTACCTTTGGTGATTTTCATTATTAGAACCCTGTGACATTTAATCAGGACAATTAAACAGTTTGATAGTTGTTTCTTATAAAGGGGCGTTGCAAAGAAATTAGTAATTTATTGAACCCTGCTTAAAAGACACCAACCTAGGGATAAGAGCCTCATATGTTAATCTTTTTGACCAGCTACCCTTCCTGGTGTTTATTAAAAATAAACCTTGATTCAAATTACAGTGTAGGTATTGGACTCAGCATATTTTTATTTGCTAATACAACAGATCAATGCTCTGCCTTCTTAAAGCAACTTCAAATTCATAACTCTCTCTGTTAAAATTTTCAGACTTACCTGAGTTTTGAGCTACCTCAGTGGTTTTACATCAGTGCAGTCAGAACCATGAGCAGTTTTAGTTCACACTAGTTTGCAATAATAGACAAGATGGAGGACCTTAAATGGTCATATTCTCTGTGGTTTTTGTTATTTATAGCTGCCTCTGACCTACCAAGCTTTTTTCCCCCCTCTTCTCCCAGCAAGTAATATTGCTAAGTTCTATGCTCTGATGATGAGGTTGGTTTGTAGTAATATTATTATCTTCTTTCTTTAAAAAAAAAAAAAATATTACTATCCTTTGGGTTCTTTTCTGAAGAATTCATCTTTGTGCAATTCATTGTCACATTTGCACGCTAACCTCTACCTCTGGTTGGAAAGGGTGTTACTGGAGAAAAGCTGCATTACAGAAAATTGCACCATAAAATAGCCATCCATATCCTGGTCAGATCCATGTCTGACAAAATGGTATGTAATGTTCATGGCAGGTGGATGTTAACTAAAATTTGCTACGCAGTTTTGGATATGTCTGCTCTGGATTTTATACTGACTTCTATGGGTGGAGAAACATGGATTTAAAGTCACAAAATTAGTGGATAGAGAAGGTCAATTGCTACTCCTCACTATGCTGCTGCTGTTCGTTGTCCTTGTAGAAAGCCACAGGAAATCTGATGAATATATTTTTAATTATGTTTTGTTATAGTAAATTACACCAAAACTGCCTCTGATGATGTTACCCATCAATTTAGTGGAAGATAACCCACAGAAACAAAAATAAAAACTGAGTTGGAAATCTGCAGCTGATTTATAAATTGTCTGCTAAAGGCAATTCGCTCTCTTTGTCTGCTGCATTTACCCAATTGCTGCTGAAACTAATTGCTCTTTTCTGGGCATTCTTTAAAGAAAAAAAAAAACGGCAATCCAATGCCACACAGTAAAATAAACAAAAATGTGTGGCAATGTGAAACAGCAAATTGTAATCAGAGCTCCCTGCTAATTATCGGCTGCTTATCGGAGGATCGTGTCCAACACGCAAATGCAATTGCAAATGACAGCAGGAACACGGCTATGACAAGCACAAGGTGGAACATTTTCAAGCGCACAGAGAGCTCTGGCAGTGTCAAGGTCTTTTTCAGGTCAGATCCCCAGCAGCTGATGTAGTTCTGTGCTGAGGGTGATTCAAAGGTTAAGTCTTATACCAAAGGGCTGTTCTGGTCAGACACATAATTGGAATAACAAAGTCAATATATGTTGCTGGTTGTGGGACACAATCTTCATTTGATCTCTCACACGGCAGATTAATTAAGTGTTATCAATTAATGGCCTGGTAAAAGTGAACACCCTGTTAGTCAGTTTTCCAAGTAGTGTCAAGCATATGCAAGCCCTGGGGGGGAAGGAGAGGGTGGGGGGAATCACCCCTGAATGGCACCACTGCTTTCTGGGAGCTGGAGAACAAAAATAACAGGAATATAGATTGCAAATATAAAATGAAATCATTCTAGATGCTTGCCTTTGGTTCTCTTTTTACAGTGACCCTGAGCTTTGAGTGGAACCCTGATTCAATCAGGCTCTCACCAAATGCTTTTGTGGGAAATACATTATCCTACACCACTACATATCAAACATGAGGGGCTGGGGGATGTGGCACCTTTGAGCACTGAGGGACAGTACCTGGAGGAACAATATGATGACCTTCCTTCCCCCTGTTGCGACTGCTCAGGTGAGCAAGTGCTCATTGGTGTCAATAATTGAAATAATTGATGGTGCCAATGCATAGGTTTGCCATGTCTAGGGTGCTCACCAGAGAGAAGTAGCAAATGTGCTTCTAAGGTTGGTGTGAAGAACAACTCTTTGTGTGGTGTTTCTTTGGGTTTTTTTTTTAACCTATCTAATAAATTTTGCATTTCTAAGATTTTAGGAGCTGATTTGCAAAAACAGAACTAAATAACTCAAGTGCATGAAAGCATTTAATCTGAACTGCATTTATGGGGGAAGTGTTTTGGGCATAAAGCTATGAATCTTCAGCACACCGAGCAACAGCTAGTACAGCTGAAATTCAAGCAGTCTTTGGTGCTCTTCCTTATGAAAACCTGTTTAGTTTTGCAAGTGCACCCCCAGAACTTGCTCTGGTGTGAAAAGGCATTCAGGCTGCCTGCCAGCACAAACTGGAGAGATATATTACTTAAAGAGAGTTTGTCTAAAAGGTGTTTGTTAAACATTATCAATGGCTCCTAATGTAAATTTTCCTGATAGTAGTAATGCCTTTCAGGAATTTTTTTTCTTTTTAGTCCATGCAACAACAACAAAATAGGGTTTGTGTCCATGTATTTCAAGTACTGGTGCTGCTAGAGATGTCTGAGTGGCTGCACAAATACATGGACTTGGCTCAGAATAAAGCTCTTTCTCTTGTGAGGTGAAACACAGATACCATTTTGTTTCAAGGTAGTTTCACAGGCTGGACAGTGATGTTCCAGTTACAGGTATCCTACATTTTGTGCAAATATTTGGGAAGAAGAAAAACCAAACACCAGTTCAGACCAGAGAGAACCAGATGTGACATGTAGCCTGCAAAGGGTTGGGCTGAAGAATGGGGAAACTTCTGTGTTTGGGGTTTTTTTCCCTTTTCAGTAATTGCATTTGTTGTTGGAGTTTTTTGACCAGTGAGTGGATATAATTGTAATTGTAGACCAAAGAGGTTCTAGTTGCCAGAGATGAAAAGGATGTTTTATCTAACTGTTCTTAAGACATTTTTCAGCACCCTCTTTATCTGTCCTTTTCCTTCCTCTAAATTTTACCTGTTTCAGTCTCATTAAATTGTGTTGTTTTCTCTGCATCCTCATGGGTGTGATTTTTCCCCGATTTTGCAGATTTTCCAAGATTTTGGGATTCCCCCCAAAGCCCCATGTTGGATGTCTTTCCAGAGTTTCTGGAGATCTGTATTTTGGATCATGGGTGCTTAGCACATTTTGTAGGACCTGGCTATCAGGACCTGCTCAGCTGAATGGGTTTCACAAAGCCTTTACTGCACAAAACAAAGGGGAACAAAATGTTTGGAACATTCCCTGCACCCAAAGAGCAGAGACTCAATGACCCATGGCCGGCCTGCTTCAGTTATCCATGCTCCTCCACGGGCAAAGAGAAATCTTTGGGACTTCCAAGCCAGTAGAGTTAGAACATTGTGAATTATCCAGTTTAAGGGTCTAGGCTCTCTGATGGCCTGAAGCAGAAGGTTCTCCCACCACACAGTGGCTGCTCTAAGTGATTGATGGCCAAGCAATGGTAGGAGAATGGTTTCATCACAACTTTTCTCTGTAAGACAATTCAGCTTTTGCTAAATTTCTCACCTTTACAGGCTCTCTATAACCATTTTGGTCACTGAGTAGTGTACATCCTTCATCATAATTTTCATTATATTTCTTGATAGAATAATTTGTAATAAAATCACTTCTAAAAATACACTTCCAAGTTGCAGCTCTATTTTTAAGGCAGAATAATCTTCCTCAGTCTCCATGATTAAGCTTCTCAGTTTATTTCATGTATTTTTTTCATCCTTTTCTTTAACATAAGCAAAAAACCTAGTTCCACAAACCTTCACTTTTCAAAAATATTTTGACATGTGATTTACTGAAGTTATCTGATGAGTTTCAGAAGAAATATATGTCTTCTTGCCTTCCTATAATACTATGTGTAATAGCTGTGACTGTCTGTGTTTTTCCACATTGATAAGATGAAGAATGTAGAATTTCTGCAGTCTCCATTTGTTATGTGGGACAAAAGGGATAATACCTTTTTCTGTAGCATTTGCCACTTTGGTGTGCTGCTTACAGCTTACTCCTTCTCCCTGCTGTTGGCTTGTTTCATTGGCCACATCCACAAGGCAGAATCTGTCAGCAGCCAGATAATGTTGTCACCTCTGCAAACACGTTTCCTACTGACATTTCAGTATTGATAGAGAGAAAGCCTGGAACATCAGTGCACAAATTCGTGCCACATTGCTGTCAGCTTGTCCAGGTTGGAATGAAAATCAGATGGAGATGATGTGGGTAGGGGTCTTCTCCTTCTTTTACAAAATGGGCTAAATTGCAGGTGGGTGCATTTCCAGTACTGGCAGAGCAAAGCCAGACTTGCAAGTGTTTGCAGGTGGCTGAGGTAAGAAAATGCTGAAGGTTGGTGCCACGCACATTATTAGCAGTTGCAGAGTCCTAAAGACACTGAAGTTTGCTGCTGCTGAGCTCCTGGAAAAGGCTTTGCAGTCAGTCAGCAAAAACAACAGGCAGCAGTACCAAAATCCTTTTGCTGGAATGTCTTGTGGGTCTTAAATTTATGGTATCATGGTGGGTTTTTTTCCAAGAACTTCCACATATTAGGGCAGGAAACTTTCTGCTAAGCTTCTCTCAACAGCCTTGTCTGAGATCCTGAGCTCCAGCTGAAAAAATGCTCCACTGCCTTATTTTCTGCACAGTTTGAGGGATGCTTTTTGAAGCATAGGAAATAGTTGGTGCCTTTAAATGAAGCCCTTGACCCTTGCTGCAAGCAGCTGCTGAGTGCAGAGTATGCAGAGTATGCAGAATATGTCACTCCCCTTCTCAAGCCTCTTCATGGGTGAGGATGCTCCCTCAGCACCTGATGTGCTCCTTTGAAATTGCTCCTTTGAAAATGGCACTGAACCTACGAGTAAAGGAAAGCTTTTCCTACATGGAAACACTGTTGTCCGTGGCAAAGAATATCACAAAAAGAGGATTTATAGACTCTTTAAGCAGGAGATCCTTAAGATTGTTACTGTCTGTTGGACCTTCTCTGTTTTTTACTTTGCCACATCACAGCCTTTACTGCAGTTATTTTTTAGGAAAGTAAAACTCAGTCTTCTTATTTTTGCCTGAAGCAAATGGATTGGCAATGTAAGCAACAGATGAGTTCATCTTTATGCCAAGAGCACAAAGACCTCCTCTGTTAGAGCAATGCAATCCTCTGAGTTATATACATAGAGCAAAAAGATGGACAAAAAGAGAGATAAGGTCTCTTATAATAGGAGATGTGAAGCAGCATGTCCTATTTTCTGTTTATCTGAATTTTTTTTTGATTGCTTCAGCAAGGTCAGATCCCACTGCCAAATTAGAAATGGGCAGTTTTAATTAATTTTCTACCAAGAAAGCTGGATTTTTGATAGGAACTTAATTATTTTTGAAAGAAAGATTTAAACATGCCAGCCACAAGTTCTGATAGTAAATGGTGAATATTTCTTTTCCAGTACCTAAAGGAACATCTAACTCTACTCTGACAAAACCTGCCTTGGTTCCAAGAAGGTCTGCTACCTGCAGGCATTTATCTCAGTGGTGGTAGCTGCTTGCTTGTCTGAACATGTACAGCTCCATAGGAGACAGGTTCTGGAGAGTAATTGTTCCCCCTAATGAACTGGCACATATTTGTGCTGCAAAAAATTACACCATTCTAATAGAAAAACAACCCAACATCTCACATTTCTATTTGTTCCTAGAAGCACCCTCTATACTAAGAGTTTCACTGATGTCACTGCTGCTCCCCTTGCAATAAGATGCTGTTTTATCCAAGAAATACTGGGAGATCCCAGTTAACCTCTGCTGACCACTCACAGCTGTGCTTTGGCAGAATGAAGGGGCTGCATGACTCAGTAGCCACTCTGCATCATCTGATTCTTGATGTGAGGATGTAATGATGTAGGGATACCTTCAACTCAAATTCTGGGACAAAAACCTGAATTTAGGCTTAACAACAATTTTTTACTGGGAATGAAACTACCATTGTACTAAACTACTGTACCATTAAGAAGGAAAATTTCTCTGGTATCCTTAAAGTGGAAGTGCAGAGCTACAGTTTTCCTGTGCTGTTGAAGTGCTCTAAATGTTGGCAGCCCCTGAAGTTACTTCCCAAGTTGATTTGCTTAAACTATTGCAAATGCCTTTGTGCAAACTCTTACACAAACATAAACCTTGCATATACTGCTTCAGCTTAAATGGATTGATTCCTTTCTGAATTAAGCCCAATTGAAATAAGCTGGGTTCAAATTGATTTAATATTGTCCACGTGGATTTGCAGTGGTGTGACTAAATTGATTTAAAAGCCTTCCTTCAGTTAAATGAATGCAACTTTTCTTACAGTAGGTTCTAAGTGTCTTGAGATCTGGGGCTAAAATTCAGTTTTCCACTGTGTGTTCAAAGAACCCCACTTGGCCTGTCTTCTGAGTAAAAGGAAGAGCTTGCCCTCCAATGGTCTGAAGTCTTACATCAATACAAAATATCAGCGTCCTTTTACATGATTGTGTATTTTGTGTTCTGATTGATAAAGACAAAGTATTGTACAAGTAACTAGGAAAAAAAAACTAATCTTAGGGTTTTGGCTGTGGCAACTCTTTAATTAATGATCAAGTGACAATGACCAAACATAACAGAGAGTAAAATAGACGTGGTCAGACTAATGATATAAACTACCTCTTTAATTCTGTATTCTGAATACACACAAATCATTTAGATTTCTTATACTTTGTTGTACTGTAAGGGGAGATGCACCCAGTTTAATTGTGTCCCATTGATTTTTTTACCTTTTGTGAAATAAGCCTTGTTTGGCATAATGAAACTTTTGTTTTCTGCAGCTCTTCTACATTGTCTCTTTTAAAAAATTCACCATTTACTCCTCTGCACAGAGCAAAAATCTTTCCTTAAAAATGAGGAAAGCACAATACCCTCTATTTCTGAAATCATTAGAATTGACTTTTAGACAATCAATGTGTTAAATGATGTAATTATCCAATGGTCCTTTCCCCACTTAAACCAGTTTGAAAGTTAAAGGTTTGTTTTAGATCAATTCCAACCACTTTGTGTGCAAATTGCACAACTGCCTTCTCCTTAACGTATCTCACAAATCCAATAGTGGCGTGTCCATGTAAAATGGTTCTCTGATGAGGAATTCTGAGTGGGAATATGAACTTGTCTGATGATGGAGAAAAGTTCTGACTCCTGAACACAATACCTTTCAGCCAGACCCAGGTGAGGCAGAAGTTACTGGCAATGATTCCACTGATTCAGGAGCTGTAAGTTTTCTTTTGTAGGTGTAGAACACAAAGCATTTTTGGGATGGTCCCAGACTCCGGGGCACACTGCAGTGTAGACACAGCGCCTGCCTTTGACACCAAGGTGTGCAAAATGTCACCCTCAGAGTGACCAGCCCTCTTGGCAGAAGGTCACTGGGTTCTTGAGGAAGTTCTCTGGGACACAGCCCCGCCATGCCCGAGGACTGGTGCTGTTTCAGGCATCCTCAGAGAAGCTGCTGGTGGCTGCCAGGCCCATGGGGCACCTGCAGCCATCTGGAGCAGCATCAGGAGGCCATGTGGGGCTGATGGCTGCATGTTGACTGGAGAAAGTGACCCAGTGAACCCTTGCTGAGGGCTCTGGCTGCTCTGTTCTGCTGCAGCAGCTCAGGTGCGAGGTGCCAGGCTGCTGCTGTAGGGTGAGTGCAATAAACTATGATGAAGGCCATCAAAATGACATTTGTGGCACCAGGTGAGTCCAAAAGGATTGTGTCTAAGCCAGCTGTGTCCAAGGCAGCTGAATTTCCCTGATTTAACTCCCTGGGGAGCCACAGAGAAGCAGCCCCTGGTTGGCTTCATCACCAGGTCTCTTCTCTCCCACCTCCCCACTGACAGGTTCTTCTTTTCTGCTGCAGTGTGAGCTCTTGGTGCAAAAGCTGCCCTGGCTTGAACACGTTCCACTCCAATCTCGGGTGCTACAATGGTGCAAGTGACAGCAGGACTGCTGAGGGGGGAAAGCCCACATTTCATGGTGGGCTCACGCATGCAGAGTTCTTAGGGCAGCACAAAGAGAATGTCCGCACCTTAACAGCTGAGACAGTGCAGGGATCTGTGTGCCTCAGATTGGTTTAGATGACAGGAAGCTCTCAGTTAATTAGATATTAAGGACTGGGTGCAAATGAGGGGAAGATAATGTTGAGTTAAAAATATGTGGTGCTCATTGTGTATGTTTTTATTTATTTAGATTTTTTTGTTATTGAAACATGAGTTGTCAATTATCTGGCATGTGTCTTTTGGGTGAGAGGAATAACCTTCACATTGTGTTTGATGCATTGTAAAGCATATATATAGAAGTAAATAATGTGGAAACAAAGATTTTCATGGTTTCATTGGCATGACATTAGACTAACAAAGGCCCAGGTCTGTACAATACTCTACCCTTGGCTTCGCAGAGTTTTGTATAAAATTTGAGCCCAGCTTACCAGGCCCATCTTACAGAGCTGTGTCTGAGCTTGAGTTTGTTGTGCACTGAAAACTCACATCCTTTGCAGATGTTACCTCAAGTGAAGTATGATGAGAATCTCAACTTTTGTGTTTCTTCCTTACTTTTATGTGAACACTTACTGCATAATCCTAAAATTGCAATAATATCTTGCCCCTCTTTAATAGATATATTAATTATATTTCTCCTTTTAATGGCCTGCTCGCTTTATGGTTTGGGGACACAAAAGTAAATTTTAAAATCAATTATACAATTACATATGTAGCAATAATGGAGCACAGAGCTAATCGTCTTTGGGTCAGGACTATAACCTTCTCATAATGCGGGTTTCATTAGGGTAAGGTCTATTATTGCAAAGAATTACAGAAATAATGGGAGTGGGTGTATTCAGCAAGAAATAACAAATGAGGGTCTTTCCTAGATAAGAGAAGCTGTTTGCTGGCTGCAGTGTGATAGCAGGCCCCTATAGTGTATGTAAATTGATAGGGTCAACTTCCTTTGGTGTATGCAATGCACAGTGTACAAGAATTAATTTCCGTATCGTCCTGGAGAATGGCAGGAGGAGGGCTTCCAATTATCACTCATCACTGGATACAACTGAGCTGAACCACAGAGCCAAGAGTATGAAAAAGGCTGCAAGGAGGCATGTGAGATGGGCTAAACAGTCCCAGTGCAGCACTCCTGAGGCTTTATGGCCTTAATGCCTTCTGTTATCTCCAGGGCTGGCAGCAGAAGCGAGAGCTGCCTTTGCACATTGTCTTAGCTGTGCCTTTGAGCAATCTGCTTTCAAATATTATTTGTAAAAAGAACATTTGCTCGTCTTGCAGATGTTCACATTTCTAGTAAACACACGTGAGCTTAGTTTTGCAACTGTTAAGATGAGCTTAATCACTTGAGCTCTGCCTTTGTTTCACAGTGGGAAGGTGATTTTTGTGCCAGGTAAAGGACACACCCTTCAAAAGCATGTAAACATCAAAACCTGTAATAGTTTTTTTCTCGATATGAGAGGTTGATGTTCATATATCTTTGAGGTTCTGGAAGCACGCAGTTAATTCAGCATTAATGATCTTATAACCCATAGATGCCCTGCAGCTTGCCCAGCTCCTGACTTAGCAGCCCAGGTGCTGGCAGCCATCAGAGAATGCAGCTTTCCTTCAAAGTGAAGCACTTCCTTCCCCTGGAGTGTGGGGATGGCAAATCCCCTCCTTTTCCAGGTAAATGATGCCTTTGCAAGGGGCTGGTAGAGAATGCAGAGTCTCCCTTTCGGAGTTTATGCTGTGCCCCAGCTCCTTGTGGCATCTGTGTGGGGTTAAGGCGCCACACTGGTGCTGTGACACGAGGGCTGCTTAGCCCTATTTACAGCACAGAATCTGTGACACTCACAAATGTCACAAACATCAGCGCAGGGGTTACAGGCTGTTGTAAAAATACCAAGAGTGTAAGCAAGGGTGTGTTTAATTAAATTTTAATAGTGCTTGCTATTAAATTCCTTGCATTGCCTTTCTGTGCTGTCTTGATGGAATGCAACTGCTCAGTAATTACCTGTGGTGTTTGTTAATGCTGTCTCTGAGCAGTGTGTATGGCAAAAAATATGATTTCATATTTAAAGAATTAGTTTTTGAACAATGTGTCTGTGGTTCCTAGACAATTCTGAGTTGCCAAAAAGCAATGATTTGAAATAGTATTTCCAGGAGTGAATTCACTATCACATTGTAAGGCTATTATTATCTCTTAGTGGTTAATTAATGGGAATAAAAGAGGCCCTAAGGCAGCTTTTTTGGAATTTCTGGCAAACTTTCCCTCACTCTGAAATGAACTAATGTTTTGGCCAAAAAGCCATGGCCTTCTCTACTGCATCACAATCCATCTAAATGGATTCCATCCAGCTAAAAGTCAGGTCTCACATTTGATATCTGGTGCATTACAGCACCTTGGTGAATCAGCTGAAAGGATCTTAATCTGACAAAACAAGGTTTCCCATTCTTGGAAACAGCTGATGTTTAAAGGATGCAATGTGAATAAATAGATTTTTGAAAAGCAAAATGGCTTAAGGACTTAGAAACAATAAGTTAAAAATAGCTTTCTGTAACAGAGCTTTACGCAGCAACACCTGCATGTGACGCTATATTAATATTAATAACATAGTTGTAATGATATATATAATTTAGCCTCCCCACCAATATAGGTACGTATTTTACACAACTGTGGTATATTGCAAGAGATAAAAACAGACGACTCCTGAAAAATTTCTTATTGAAGCATAAATTTAACAAGATTTAAACCAAGCAACATTTAAATATATATACTTAATTTTGAATTCATTTCACTACTTCTTAATTTTAGTGAAATTATTCCCATGCTTAAAATTAGAAATGTACTTAGATGTCCACTTGAATTTGGGCCCGAGTTGTTAATTTTCCAATCAATTGATTTTCATTTTCAGTATTAGGCCATGGCAAACAGATTTTTTCTCATTTTTTCACATTTTCTCATGGAATGTGAAAAATTAAATGAAATTTAAAGCTGTGATCCTAGTGGTTTGGAGCAGTAAGGTTAAGAGTTTTTGAAAAAGCAAAATTAAAGATACACCCAACACTTGAAGGTCTTTCCAACTGATCACTATCTGCAAATCACTTATTAAACCCACCTTAGCTATAAATGCAGCAAAAAATAGCTAAACACACTTGTTTGGAGAGCTTAGTATAACTTAATCCCAGCATCTCGTTATAGCTTCCCAAAATACTTGGCAGCACGGAGTCAAGGTTTCCTTTTCTTAAGGTCTTCTTGCGGAGAAAGTTAATTTCCCTTGGCGTGGGAGGCCTTTGCTCCGGCTGCGCTCCCAGCCCTCTGACAGCCCCATTCAGCTGCGCCCGCTGATGTGTCGGAGAGATTTGAGAGTAAAGAATTGCAAGGAGTGCAATTTAATCCCAAAGTCATTACCTAAATGCTGAGATAGGGTGGGGATTACCACCAATGTAAATGAGATATGAGACAGCCAATGGATTAGGGGAGCCTTTCTTTAGGATGACTTCAGCAAATAGGCTAAGATAAGGAAATCTTTGTAATTACATGGAGCTACACTGGTCAATTCTGACTTTTAAATGCCGAGGCGCTGGAGGAAAGGAGAAAAACCCTACATATGTTATTCTGTGCAATATTAAGTAATTCCTTTCTGATTCTACAGAATCAATAGGAGAACATCATGCCAAATGAAAAGATGAGGGCTGCCTACATGTCCTTTTGTGACTGGTATCGTTCCATCATTTTTGGTAATATCATTTCCAAATTAAATTTTATGGTCCATTACATACTAGCTCAAACACTTTTCTAATGGAATCTTAAATGGAACTGACTTGCTTTGCGTGGGGTTTGTCTCTCAGTTAAGATGTTATTTAGTTCTAATTATCAGATAATGAACTCAGGAAATTTAATTTTTAATATTTATATGTCAAAAGTCCATTGTACTTTGGTTAAAGGCTTTAAATTAAAAATTAACATGGACAGAATACTAATTGAATATTTTTCCTATCTATAAGAGTGAGAAATGAGTTACATAGTTCCCAGATTAGCTTGTTACACTGCAACTGTTTACTTAAAAACTTAATTTAATCTTCAGAAATAAATCACAAATAAAGAGATCAGGGAAAATGAGCCTGAGAAGCTTTAGGTATACAAGCCTAAAGTGCATGTCTTCATATGCATTGTCTCAATTTCATATCTGCAAGGTATCAGAGCATATGCAAATGTCTGTGCATAAACAGCTTCCAAGTCATAGTGGCTGTTTTTATGGGTGTTCTCTCCATCAACATTTTCTTTCTTTGCCCACGTCTTTATTTTGCTTTCAACAAAGAATATAAACTTGACTTTTCCAATATTCTTTCACATTTCAGAGCAAGCTGCATAAAATTACTGCAGAAATGAAAAATTATATTTCTTTGGACTGGAAAGCTTCAAGAAGTGTTTGTCCGTTTTTATGTCTCTCCCCTCTGATCTCTCTGTTATGGTTACAGAGCTGTGCTGTAACTGAGGAAAACTGGGTTCAGTTCTCTCTGCTGTTGTCTATTTGGGTGACCTGGGGCAATTCCTGTAATGTGTGAGAGTAAGGGATCTGTTTCTATATCTTAATGTTGTAACAGACCTTGGTAACTGAGATAAAACCTCTGCAAATCACATATAACGTGTATAGAAAGAGACCTTCAGAACAGAGCCACAGCAGAAAGCAAGAGATTGAAGGTGTGTTGATCTTGTCCACATTAGAGTTTGTCCCCTTTTATTCTCTTTTCTAAAGAAAGATTAATCTGGAATTGACTTCTCCCTAAGGACTTCAATTTCTCCCCAAAAAAGGGAGCAAGGGGAACACACTTTAAAAACTGTCTCTACTCTGTAACATGTTTTTCAGGAAATCTGTAGGGTATCCATCCTTGGAGACACTCAAAACTGCCCTGGACAGGGCCCTGAACAAACCACTCAAACTTCAAAGCCAGCCCCACTCTGAGTAAGTGAGGTGCACTTTGAGCTGGACCAGGGCACTTCCAAAGGTCCCTTTCCAGTTATTCCACAATGCAGTTATCTAGGTCCTAAAAGCTGTCTGACCTTTTAATGTGTGGGATGTTGAGCTGCGTCAGAAAAGATCCTTTCTTAAACTCACTTTCAAGACAACTGGGTGTGAAGAATGTCTTCCAATGACATTTACCTAGACATGTGTATCAGATATTGTTGGTATGACGTGATATATGAGTGCAGATGATGCATCACTTTGCTTTAAAGAGACTGCAATCTATGTGTCAATCATGATTAAATTCCTATGTAACTTCTCTGTAGTCTTGATTTACCAAACCAGTCTTGCGAGCTTCTGTCAAAGGAATAAAACTCAAGACAAACAATTCTTCTTCACTTCCTCCTCTGACTCTAAAAGCAGGCGGAATCTGCCCAGTCAAATATTGCTGGCAGATACTCCAGATGTGAGTTTATGATTACTCTGGGCACTTCACTAGAGCTGCTTTTGATTCACGGCCCTGGAACTGAGACTGAAGGTTTTACCCACAAGAGCTTTGAAAATTAATTGTTATTGGAAAAACCAGTTATGCAAACAGATTTTGAGTGGTTGAATCTAGAGTTTATTTCCTTATGTGGTCTTGGATCATGCCAAACTTCAATCGCCATTCATCATGTCTGACCTTCATCCACTTTGTCCCTTCAATACTCTTTCTCAGACCCCACAGCCTGCTTGATTCCCTCTCCCCCTTCTGTCAGGAAAAGCAAGATGCTCAGGAGGAGAGCAGGCAAGCTGGAGAAGAAGTGACTCCCTTGGGGCTGCGTGAGGCTCCACACACACAAACATCCTGTGTCTCACAGGTGCTGGGCCGGGTTTTTGGGAAGTACACAGTGCCTTATCAGCTGACAAACAAGGACAAAACCTTTCAGTAAAGTAACCATTATATTCCTGATGGAAAATGCTGTTCAGGCTTATATGCATACACTGAAATAAGCTGGGTGATAGTGGGGGTCAAATAGTATGATGTGTGCTGTCAAAAATCAGGGATTCCGTCATGGGGAGACGAGAGTGATGAGTCTCTCAATGTTTTCCCCAAACAGCAGCTGCAGCAGGGAGGATGAAGGGATTCTCACTAAGCAGCAGAACCTGCCCCAGTAGGTCTGCCACTGTCCTCAGCATAGCCTTGGCTCCATGGTCATGGCACATGCCTTCCCTTCCCACCAGCCCGTGGTAATCCTCTCAGAAACTTACCCAGAAACTTACCCGAGGTGTGCTGGGATCAGAGCAGTTACTCATTTTAAATCAATTGTAGGTATTTTCGTGCTGTATGTATGATATGTTTGTATGTATGTATTATCACACATAGATGCTGCTGAAAAAAAGTGCAACAGTGGGAGGAGCCATGAGGAAATAAATGTGGCACATTTTGATTATGTTTGGTTAGCTCGTGCTCACTGCTCAGCAGCACATCACCCCAAACCAATTGGTACCAGAAGAACAGAGAAATGTGGAAAAGGCACAGCCTGTTGTATCTGCCCATGAAGGCTGCTGTCTCATCCGCTCTCATTCCTCCAGCAAGTAAATTTCTTAGATCTAATTTCTTTCTAAAGTAAATCAAGAAAGCTTCTGGAGACGTATGTTACCTATGGACAGGTATTTAATTGTCTTTTAAATTGGCTGAATGTGCATATATGGGCATGTGTGTTTCTGATGTAGGTGGTATAATTTTGCTTTTTAATTGCATAGTAAATTAATTTGATTAATAAAAATCCTTAGTAGCTCCTGAATTAAATGTGGACTAAGCATATAAATATAATATCTTTCAAACTGGCAATTTTGAAAATCTTCTCAATTTTCTTTTCCTTATGTTTCCTTAGGGCTCTAGTGATAAGACTAGAGTGGATATATGTTGTTCTTAGATGTTTACTTTCCTTCTCAATGGGTAGTTGAGTCATTGCCAGCAGGGATGTCTTATATTTTGTGGAATTTCTTAGTCTCTTTTAATATTATTCTGCACTCAGAGCATATTACATAATATTACATGACTGAAATGATGAATCTGTAAGTAATGCCTGACAAATATCAAATACTTGAATGGAATAGTTTAGACATGTCTGACTTTTTTTTTTTTCCACCTTTATAAAGACCTGTTCCTTTTAGTTTTGTGCTGTTTCCCTTCTCTTTTAATATGTGCATTCTCTTGACTCCTCAGCACCCTGCTGAACCTGGGAAAAGTTTCAAGATTCTGGAGTAGGACTCTGCTGGATTTTTTTTTTTTTTTTTTTTTTTTTGGTGACAGGTAAATAAGAGACTTCTTCTCAAAGGCTTAGTCTGGGAGGAGTAATGAGAGAACACAGCAATGAGACAGGAAACCCAAAATAAGAATAGGAAAATGAGGATTGATTGGGATATCAAGTAGAGACACATACATGGCATGTGCTTAGATCTTTGTCTATGATAACACCTATGCAAAACCTTGTTTCTCTATTTGCTGCTTTAATATAAAGCATTATTGATCCGTTGCACATCAGTCTTTTGATCTAGTATCTCTTAAAACTTCACCTCTCTGATTTGTGGTGCACACTGGAAAATCTGCATCTTTATGAGAGCCCTTCTGGAACAAGCCACTCCAGTCACTACAAGGCCAGGATATATGTTTTAATAAACCAACAAATGATCTTTCCATTTTTAACTGATTTGAAAACAATGGCCTTTCTGTTGCTCCAGAGAAGGATGGCTCTTTCACTGTCACGAGGTCACTTTGCAAGTTTTAATTGCTGGGTGCTGTTCTGTCTTCTCATGGCTTTTGGAGTGATAAATAGCTCATCAGTTCAAAAGCTAGTCTATATAAACAAGCTTATCTCTGCCCATAGTCTTTCATGAAAAATGAGTTGTGAGTATCATTGTTAATCATGGTAATTGTTAATGTTAAGAGGGCTGGTATTATGAGTTTTCCTATTAGGCTTTCAATTCGTTATATAAAATGAGCAATCTAGGAGCCATCTATAGCATTTTAATTTTAATTACCTAGTGGATGCATTTCAGACCAACCTTTCTTTACTGAGATTAACAAAAGCCTTAGTGTAGTAACCAGGGTCTTTGGATGTAATTGGGCAAAGTTACTTGAAATGTTCCATATATAATGGTATCATTATAGACCATTACACTATGATGTGCTTCCTTCTGGGGATCTGTCACCATCATATTTTCTGAAAAATCCCTTCGCCAGGATTTCTCTCCTGGGAAGCTGAGAAGCTTCAGAGAAAAAGGAAAACAATATTATCTCATTTGCTGCTCCTGTGTTTTGCTGCTTTGGAATGTGGTTGGAGATTTTTTATCCAACATGTGAATTGTTTTGGCTTAATGGCCAATCATGGTCCAGCTGTGTCAGGATTCTGGAAGGACTCATGAGTTTTTCATTATTATTTTTTAACATTCTGTCTGTATTCTTCCTCTATTCTTTCTCTAGTTTTAGTAGAATAGAATAGAATAGAATAGAATAGAATAGAATAGAATAGAATAATAAATTAGCCTTCTAAGAACATGGAGTCAGATTCATTCCTTCCTCCTCTGACAGGGGACCCAGGAAATACCACAGGGATCTCTTCCTATTCATTTTGATTTAGCTTAGCTGGCTTACACTGGAAATTTTATCCACATTTTTTCAGCTCTGCATTAAAACACCACCCAAATTCTAGGTGTGTAAAATACAGGGCATGTAAGGAAGAGCAGCAAGTGCAGATTTCAGGCTTGTCAAGGCTAGAATTTGAGAAGAAGTTAATGTATGGAAAGCAAAAGGACAGATGAAAAACAGATTTAAGGCCCATGCTAAAACTTCATACAACTCCTTAGATGGCCAGCAGCAGTGTTGACAATAATTATGGACCACAGTGTCCAGACAGAAACTCCAAAAAATGTACCACACTTCAAACATGCCTGCTTCAGTTTTGTAGGATGAGGTACACATGAATGTGTCTTTTCACCATCATTTGAGGCACAAGTACTCATTGCAGCAGCACTGTGCCCATTTAAATAAATTGGGAGGGTGATCTGCTTTTAATAAATCTGTGTGAGTCAGGGATGCAGCCCAAAGTGGCTGGCACTTCCCATTTTCTTACTTTATATTTACATTATACACTATGGCCTAATAAAGATCTACTTAAAGAAATGCAGAAGATGGAGAATGTGACATTTACAGATGTTTATTTTAGGGATAGAATAATTTCTTTTCTTTCCAAAATAAATACAAGATTTCTGCTGAAAAAGAGGACATAAAGGTTAAGAGGAGTACAGAATGGAATAGGATTAGGATTTCCCAGAGGAAATTTTTACATTTTAAAGAAATTCTTCTACACAAACACACAAGGATCTGTTTATCTTGGGAGCAAACAGAAAGACATGTGGGAACTGACCATCCACCAAAGGCAGTGGCACTGGGGCAACAAGATATTTATCAGCATACCCTGCTGAGACAACTACCTGGCAGGGCTCCCAGATGTGAATATACTTAAACAGCTTTTCTAATAGCATCAAATATTCCAGTACAGGTGAGCTGGTAACTGTCCTTGTCATTTACATAATTTGAATTATCATCAACTCAGTCACCAAAAGGCTGGTTTGACTTTCCATGTTTGCAAAGTGTTGATAGTTGAATGACATTCCTTCTTTTTGGGGTGATATAAGATGTTTAACTCAGGGCTGCCAATCCTGTTGTTTCTTACAGCGACATTCAGCCATAGAATATGTCTATCCTTTGCTCTCAGTGTGAAGTAAGTTTTTAGGTCATAGAATAAGGAGTCTCAAACCCAGAATTAAGGCCTTTTGGGGTTGCGTTTATTACCATTTTGTAGTGGCTAAAATCATCTTAATGAATTATGAGTGAAAGTCAAGCAGTAATCTAGGGATTTACAGATGCTCTGCATATTCACCCATCCCTTTTTTGGCGTGTTGTGAGTTTTGCAGCCTGCAGGGTGAGCTGAGTGCTGTTTGTGCGTGCGAGGACACGGCTGTGCGTGGCGTGAGGCCAGCAGTGGTTGCAGCTGACACTGGAGCATCTGGTTCTTCCAGCGCTCTCACTTGCCACCAGCTCTGCAGGAAGTCTGAAGAAGACAGGAGGATTAGTCCTGGCTCATTGCAGTTTGCTGTTGTTGGTGAACGTTCAGTATATCTGTTAAATACTCCAAGCGTGACCCCCAGTGAGAAGCCTGTTGGCTGCAGACTGAAATAATCCTGCCCAGGCAGAGTGTAAAGGGACTGTGCAGCTCCTGTCAGTGCCAGGGTGCTTGTCAAGGTTATGAGTTCAAGAGTGAAAGAGCAGCGACTGCACAAGCATTTGTATGAGATAGGAGAAGTCACAGACAGGCTCTGGGTGTTGGATCCTCTGTTACAAAGAGAATATTGCCCAGAATCCAATATTGACCTTGTCCTTCCCTTTTCAAGAAGTGCCATGGAAATCTGTCTACTGTAACTTGTGTTCCCTCTTGGAACATGATTCAAACTCTTAATGAACTTACCTGCCCATCTTCAGGTATAACTTCTGCTGCTCTACAGGTGCAGATGGAGCTATACAAGCAGTTAATTAAATGGTGACAGTTCTGTTTATTGCAGGAAGGCCATACACAGAAAGGCCATATGAAACCTAGAGTGAGCTCATGATGTGTTCACCACATCCCAGGCATAACTACAAACCTGTTCTTCTGCCAGCCTGCGCCTGCACACTTCTTTTTGCAAACAGCAAACTGCACAAGTGTGGAATGCACTACATGCTCTTAACATCAGTGAATTTGGGTGGCAAAGGGAATTTTTACAAATCACCATAACTCTTCCAGAGCACTTTCTTTAAAAAGACTAACAGGGTCTAATTCTGGTGAGTTTATTTTATTTTAGGTGAATTGAAGCTCTTTCAAAACTACTCTGTTTCAAGCTCACAAACTATTTTAAAAAGGCAATTTAAATTTACAGATGATCAAAATTCAATATCTTCTGATCAAGGAAGTTTAACTTTGCACATTTTGTCTTGTGTTGCTGTTTACCTCCAAGAAGATCACTTGTGACACACAATATCAAAAAAAATATTAGGCAGACTCCATGTGCACTATTCAGCTCAGTGTACTCCAGTACCAATGTTTTTCCTCACTTGATGATAATGGTGGCTTTCAGCTCAAATTCTCCCTGGGCATTTTGCAGAGCCATTATTTTCCCAGCATGATTTCCTAGTTTGGGGTTGGTTTTTGGTTTCTTTTGTTTTTAGTTTGTTTCTTTCTTTTTAATGTGGGACAAATCAGGAAAAAAGACCAGCTTTAGTAAACCAGTTGCCTGCACCTTCTCTCATTTGATTTAAAGGGGGTTTTGTAAGGTTGTATTGATGGGCTCTTTTCACAAGGCCTAAGTTTCAGAAGGTCATGGTTGTAGGACAGGTGTTTTTGGAAACAGAGTGCTGTAATGTTTTTCCAGGGGTGCAAATCGGCAAGTAAAATTGTTTCTGGGTATTGACAGAATGGAGACAGTAAAGGACATCTTAGTTTGTTCTGTGCTGGCTCAGTTTGACCAGAACTGTACAGAATGCTTCCATTGAAGTGGTGTGCCACCTTCCTGGCCACTCTAGGGACTGTTGGTGTTCCTGCTTCAAGCCACACAACTTGTGAGGGAGGAAGAGCATCTGTCATAGAAGGGATCAAACAAAGGGATCTGCAGAATGGCCCTCAGAACAGCTGAAGGTCATGGTATTCAACAGGGGAGTGCAAGTCCAACAGGTAACATCCACACATCTTCTTCCTGAAGATGTGCTTGGACTTAGATCATCACCGTGATCACGTACCCTCATTTGGACAGGTCTGGAGCACAGGTCTTGTGAGCAGCAGCTGAGGGAGCTGGGGTGTTCAGTCTGGGGGAAAAAAAGGCTTAGGGACATTCTTGATCTCTATAACTCCCTGAAATGGGGTTGTAGCCAGGAGGGGGTCAGGCTCTTGTCAAGGTAACGAGTGACAGGATGAGAGGAAATGGCCTCAAGGTGCACCAGGGGAGGTTCAGATTGGAGATTAGGGAGAAGGTGTGCCCTAAAGCGTTGTCAGGCACGGGCAAAGGCTGCCCAGGAAAGCTGTGGAATCGCCAGTCCTGGAGGTGTTTAAACGATGTGTAACATGGAACCTGGGGATGTGGTTTAGTGGTGGACTTGGCAGTACTGGGTTGATGGTTGGACTCAATGGTCTTGGAGGTTGTTTCCAACAGTAGTGATTCTGTGCTTCTATTCTATGATTCTGTGTGATTTAATATATTTTCCAAATATTTTCTTAGTTTATTTTGGGAGAAATTGTTGGCAGTCTAACTCTCCTTATCCATGCACGCACAATCTAACTCTTCCTGAATCATGCTTGAATATCTTGTGTCAAGAGAGGAGAAATCTGTGTCTGAACTGATTCCCTGCTGGCTCTTTGTCTTCTCACAAACCTCTCACTCTCTCATTCATTATAGCTCTCTGGTGGAAAATAAGTCAAAACCACATCACCTGGGATCTGGACACAACCAAGCTTTGCAGTTCAAGCCTCTAAGTTGCAGAACGTGCTGGATAGGTAATAGAATGGAAATGAAGTAATATTTCAATATTTTCATGCTGCCTGCATTGCAATTATGATGTTAATTAATTATCTGCCTGGCAGTTAACACCATGCAGAGGCATGGTTTTGGTCGACTTCCTGCTGTTCTGCTAGCAATGAGTAATTAACCTCTCCTCTTCCTTGGGATTCTCTACAAGATGATCAGCGTGTTGATGATATAATTATTATTAATTCAGTTTCTGTGTTTCGTTGACATTGTTAATTACTTGTCGGTAATCAGCTAATGTTTAATCTTCCTTGCTGGATAGCTTCTTGAAAGGCTGCTTGAAATGGTTCAGAGAGGCTTCCCAGCACATTCTCACTCCTCCTTGCATCAAGTGGTGGTCAGACCACAATTCAGAGTAAATTATTATCTATATACTACAAAGAGTCTCCTGAAGCTGAGGAATTTAGAGATCAAATTATATTGCTGTTTTCAGTGTTATAAGAGAGACTATGTAAAGTGGTTGTCAGTAAATCAGGGAAACAAGTGGGATCCCTCTTGGTGCCAACTTTAAAAATTGATCTCACTCTACAGAATTGTCCATATAATTTAAAGAGTAAAATTTAATTTAGTGCTGTTTTTTGTTTTTTGAGGATTAACTGCAAATAACTGTTCATGGCGTTTTTATTTTCAGTAAAAGTGAGAAATCTCTTTCCTAGCATCTTCCCCAACTCTGGAAGCATATGGGTATTGCAAGCTATGTAAAAATTCTTTAAGCAAAAGTAGTTTTAGCAGAGATTTTAATGGTAATGCCAAAAGCTGGGGTTTTTAATTTTTTAAAATTTATTTTCTGAAAATGTTACTTAAATCCATATGTCTTTAAATCAGATTGGACTGATCCTGTTTCTCACTTTCATAAATAGAGTGAAAAGTTAAAAAAATATTTTCATAAAGTAACAGAGTCAGTGTTATATTTTTTCCACATGGTGTTCCACCCACCAACATTACCCGTTAATTTTGCTTTAAATTCCTAAATCAACATTTATCAGAATATCAAAGACATCGGATTTTTGGGGTGGAACAGTAAACAATTGATTATATTCAGGGTGCCCTTATTTTGAGACTGGAACTCCCATTGTATTTCAAGGGAAAATGTATAGCTTACAACTACAATTACCTCAAGGGACCAGAAATTCTGATCTCTGGCACAACTGGGCTTAAAGTCACTTAGAGGATAGAAAGACTTGGAGAAAAAACAGACAAAGAAAGATCTTGAATCGAAAGAAGAAGGTGCTTGATTAGAGGGAAATCAGGTTTTTCTCTGCCTGGTACTGATAAAGTCTTGGTGGAGAATGTTATTCAGAGTGCAGTATTTT
Organism: Ammospiza caudacuta; assembly: GCF_027887145.1. Taxonomy (NCBI): domain Eukaryota; kingdom Metazoa; phylum Chordata; class Aves; order Passeriformes; family Passerellidae; genus Ammospiza; species Ammospiza caudacuta. The sequence continues at coordinate 77,999,734 of NC_080596.1, forward strand.
ATTTCAAGAGATGGACTGAAATTTCAGAGAACAAGAATGATGTGAGAATACTTGGTCCATACAGAAAGAGTGAATTAATTAGGATTTTCAGCCTGAAGCAGAGATGGCTGGAGTTCTGCTCACAGCAAGAGTCTCATATTTGCCAGGCTTCTGCACAGATAGAGCTCTTCCATAGCTGTGCCTGTGAAGGCTGAAATAAAAAGAAATAGGATAACATGGTAGCCAGCCTTTAGGATTGGATGTTAGGAAAGTTTCCAGAGTAAGAACAGGCAGGGAAGCACAGGCAGGAGATGTCAGGAAAAAAATTGTTTAAGGAAATGGAAGCAGAGGAGCTGAGGAACAGGAATAAGGGAAGATTAAAAACTTTCTGGGCAGAATTACCACAAGTAAAGGGAGATGGGTCTGAGATGATGAGGGGAGCTTAAGGAGTAGTGGTGGTGCAGTGAGGAGAAGTAGTAAAAGGAGAGAATCCTGTAAGAGCAGCAGGAGATGGGGAAAGCAACAGCACAGGCAAGCAGGTTGAGAATAAAAAGAAATTTGGGAAATGTTAAAGAAATAGGAGTTCGAGGAGAAGGACAAGTGCAATCTAGTAAAAAGGAAATTGGTTATATTTCAGCTGGAGTCTCACATAAGATGCTGTAAGCAGTTCAATGGAGATCCTTCCAATACCATTTTAATTCCGAGTCTTAATTGCTTTGCTCTGCAAGAATTTAATGCCAAAAATCTGCTTTTGCCTGAGATTATGCTCAATTTTTGCTTTTCACCTTCAGTTTGGGAAAATTGGAGTAAAACTCAGCTGATTCCTCTACTTTATATTTTACCTTGAAGCCCTGCAAAAAGCTTATGCATTATGCTGAAGGTTCATTTAGAACCACAGTCTCTCTTGTGTCAACCTGAAAATTTTATATGTGTACCAATCCCAAACCAACTTAAACTGATATCAAATCTGGGACCAAGAAGTGTCATAAATTTCAGAAAATGTAGTCACTTCTCTTGCTGGAATTTCAGTTTCCCTTTTAAACTCAGAGGGTAAATGTCCACTTTCCTTTGCAAAGCTCGTGCCAAGGCCTGGTCTCACCAAGATAACTTGGCTGGCTTGGGTTACACAGAGTGCTACTCCTGAAGGGGAAACAGAACATTTTTTATTTCCTAAGTTTTGCATATAGGTAATATAAATGAGCCTGCAGATTGTGGAATGGTTCATATTTTACGTGTTCAAGCTCTGGTAATAGGTGGGAACAATATGAATTGTGCTCATGTACCGAGCAAAGCCTGGTTACAAAGCCTGTCTTTGATAACACTCCTCATTTTGTAAGCTGTATGACATGTCAATTTACTGGTTTTGTTTTGTAGACTGAGAATGTTGGAGGGAAGCTCTAAGATCAAAAGAAAGGTTAAACCAGAAGAACTGTTGATTTCTCTCTTCCCCAGGTGTAAATATCCTCACGCAGCAGAGGGTGACACCCTGTGTTATCTGGAAATAGAGATTCCTGTTGTACATTGCTTTTACAGAGGGTGGCTCAGTTGTTATGGCATTTGTCTGCAGTGTGGACAGCATGGCTTTGAACATTGCTACACTGCTACAGACATTGGGGATGACCTTGGGAAATTGCTCAGACCCAGATCCTCGACGTTACTTTGATGCCTTGTGTTTGTCATGATCTGGCAAAGTCAAAATTTGAAATGTTTTCTGTTTAATGAACTGATTGCAAACACCTTCATGCAGGCAAAGCACAAGCCATTAGGTCATCCACTATCTCTGGTTTTCAACTACATTTTTTGGATACTTATCCAGTGCTTGCTATGGTTGGTGTCTAACAAGTCACTTCCACAGTATGAAATGATCTGGGTAACATATAAGAATAAAGTTTGGCATTACATTTATACCTGTATAGTGAATTCAAGGTCAGTATGAGCTACTGTCTGTTACTAGCTGAGTATATTATTTAAATAATGGTATTCAAAGTCCAATTAAATAGACTTCCTACAAAAAAGCTCTAGAAATAGTTTAGACAAAATTCAGCTTCTTCTAATCAAACAAAGAACTCTCCATGAATTTAAAACCATATTAACTCATTTACACAATACAATGGCAGATGGTAATAATAAACCATAATAAAATATATATTGAAAGTTCAGCTGAGAAGACTTTGGTTTTTTTAAATCTAGCTGTGTTATAATCTTTGTTTTGGTTGCACAAGAAGAATCTCCTGCCAGTAGGAAGTGTCAGTTTTCAAAGACATAAAAATGTCTCTTGTTTTGAGTTCGAAGCTTAGGAATGAGACTCTGAGAGTCAGTCTGTGCATTTGCCATTTCTGCAGCCAGAGCCTCATCACCCAGTTTGTCCCAGACAGGGTCACTCTGTGTTCTGCACAGTCTGCACTGCAGGAAGCTTCCTGCTCCATTTATGTGGCTTTTACCAGCACAGCTCATGCTGCAGCCAGGGCATTTATAGTCCTTTTTCAGTGTTAGAACATCTGCACGGGGGCTTTGGGTACAGGAGAGGGGACTTCCTGCAGACCCTCAGAGGAATTGTTTCATATAATTCCATTATTTCATATTTCCTGTTACCAACTCCCCTAATAAAACACACCTACAGGGGGGGTATTCCTGAACTTCGTCATTTCACTAATTAGGAACCTTCTTATAATTTCTAGCTAAAAATTATGATTGATCATCTTATATCCATATATTCTGAGCCAGGGTAATTTTTGAGCCCAAGTTGTTCTGTTTGCTTTGTGGTGTGACTCCAATGAAATCTGTACTGTTCTGTTCTTACAGGATTGGTCTTTCCTTTTTTTCAGAGCAATGAAAATTAGAGACTTCATTTTTTAATTTGTGGGGTTTTTGGATGGTAAATGTTCTGACTGTGATGGCTTTTAGAACAATGAATGTCATATGAGTATTGCAAATACAGAAAAAGGAGATCAAGGTTAAAAGTTACAAACAAAATGAAGTGGTTGAATAGAAAATCTAGCTCAGCCTTGCTAGTTCTGGATACAAAATGTACAAAAGCAAAAAAACCCAGAAAATTTCAGCCGACAAGGGAATAGTTCACACTTGCTGCCTGTTTCTGTAGTGGTCTGGGTTTAAAGGTGTGACAGCAGAATTCCTTTTGAATGAAGATTTGATGGAAAATCTTCATCTTTTTGCTTCAGTCTCTTACAGTACCAAGAGTGAGGGAAAAGAGCGATGTTTTTGGAAGAGAAGCTGATAATGGCTTAGAATGCCAGCTGAGAAAAACCAGAGGATTGTATTGCAGGAGGGCACTGGACATGCTTGACAGAGATGCTCCAGGCCCTCCATCACCCTCTGCTGGTCCCACTGCAGGAGCTCTGTGTCTCTTTTGCCCTCAGGAGCCCAGAACTGGCCCCACATTCCAGGTGTGGCCTCACCAGGCTGTAATTACTCATCCTTAAATGGCAATTTAAGTTCAACATGTAGAAATCAGCCTAGAAATACCAGGGTAGAAAAGGCACATCTGTATGTTCAGAGGTATGGTCAGGCCATTTCTTCCTGGTGGAACCTTCAATTCACACCATTCACATTATCCCACTGAGCTGAAGACACAGTGGAGTGAAAAATAGCTTTTTCTGTGACTGTCCAAATGAATTAATAACTCAGTAAATGCTGCTCTTGATGATGATTTAAAAAATATAAAATCATGTGCACACCTAGTATTATCTGCAGTAGTAAACACTAATTTAACAATAAAGTCATTAGGAATAAATTAATTTTGTTCATGCATCAGGTCTTCCTAATGGATGGTGGCCAAGATGAAGGGAAAAAGAACATGGAATAGTCCAGTGAAGAGACAATAATGTTTGCATGAGAGTTTTAGCTGGATGGAAAGTCTAAAACATGTTGTTATGTACATGGGGAAAATAGCAAATGTTGAGATACTGCCTGAGCACCTGTGTGCAAGCACATGGGCTGAATCTATGGCCTGGCCTTGCTTTGGGGGCTGAAAGGGTGACTGAGTTGGGTCCACTTGTGCTCTTCCATCTACTGATGCAATGGGCTGAATATGGGCTGTGGGCAGGGCAGGGAAAAAATTTACAAAAAGTTTAAAGTTTATATAATTCCCATGACAAAACCAAGAAAAACAACGAAGTGTAAGGTACATTAATTATTGGCTGCAGGCATGTAAAGAGAGCACTCAGAGATTTCTTCTGATCAGCTGCAAAACTGGTTAAGGTTATTAACCCCATCTCACAGGTGGGTCTGACCCTCAAGGTCACACAGTGTGTCACCAACAAATAAAAAGTCAAATGAAAAACATCCAGCAAGTTCTGGCTCTGGCCACAAGCCAGTGCTGCCATGCTCATTACAGTATACAGACAGCATTCTGTAAATTCCTGTGAAAAGAAACTGGGGCTTTATTACTTCAATAACCTCAAAATATAATTCTGATTTTGCTGCTATGGTGTCAGTGCTGTGAATCCATCTCATCCAAGTTAGTTTCTCTTCAATTTTTCAATCTGGCTTGTCTGGGGAGACGGGGTGACATTTCTCCTTGTTTTCTTTTTTTTCTTTTAATTTTTTTTCTTTTTCCTCTGTCACAACCCTCTGAAACAATACTTTAGACAGAGAAGCAACGTTTTGTGAAATGTCATGATCACAAACAATCAGAGTGATTGCATGCTACATTTATCCTACATCAATGTCTCCTGCCATCAGCTGCCTTTTGAAGCTACACAAGTCCACAAAGTGAAGCAGGACTTGCTCTTAAATTGAGTTGTCTTAACAACTTTTTGCTGTCCCTTGCTTTTGCAGTAGAGCTAGAGCTGAGCTAATTATTTAAATCCTGCACTAGGAACTCTCACCTCTTTTTTTCAGTGAGTTGTTTGCATTTATTTGCCAAGCATTTTTGTCTGGTCTTAATCCCTTCTTTGGCAATTCATTACTGAGGTTGTCTGAGCCCTGTGATGTGATTTTCTTTCTGCTTCTAGACTGGGTGTACTGGCTTTATTAAAAAGGGAAGAGTAATGAATTGCCAAATTTGAAGCCAAAATATCAACTAACTTGCTATTAGTTTTGCAAATTAGCTGTGTCAGTCAGAATCTGTGGCTATAACAAACAACAGATCTCCCAAATCAAAGTAAATCACGCTGCTTGCTTTCAAGAATTTTAGCGTAGCTGGTGTCTGTGATCCATGACTTTTTTTTACATTATCTAAAACACTTATGAGTCAGAACTATGCATAAGTCTTTCATAAGATTTCCAGTTCATTTTTAAGGTGAAGAATCAAGGAATAAAGAAATTGGCATCTTAAATACATGGTGATTCCTCTCCTTGTGGCATCTTGTAGGTGTGCTGTTCCTTGTGGCACCTTGAGCCCACAGTAAGAGTTCTCCTTAGGGCATAATTTACTTGTGGTTTTTATATTGCCCCCTAAGCACATGGGATTTCAGAAGGATGGTTGGGATCCAGACATTTCAGCAATTTTAGCTCTCTTGGAGGTGATTTCCACTCCCTGTGGGCTCAGCACCCCAGAGCAATGGGGATGCTGCTGATAGAATTGTTGGGCTGATCTCTGGCATCAGAGGATTTCCAGTGATGGTTTTTTCCTGTAGTAATATCTTCTGCTTCTGGAAGGATCCATGCTGGAAATTTTTGCACAGAAATCGAGAAGTGTGTCTCACGCTTGTGTTACAAAAATCCCAGTGGCTGCGTTTCTATAATTATTTTCCAGGAAAGACTAACATGGTAATGACTTCAAATTGAAATTTGCATCTGTCCTGTGATAAATACCTTGAGAAAAGCTTATCTTTGTATTCATATTTGTGCCCTTAATTGCAATCAATATGGTGTGAAACAATTTGATTCCTGCATATGCTGCATTATCTACTATAAGAATAAACTCCAGTGCAGATTATGCAAATGCTGTTGTATAAGGGCAGCAGTTACTGCAGTGTCTTCCCTGGAATATATCAGTGTACTGTAGCAATTAAACAGCATAGTGAAGCCATAGCAATTACCATTCTAAATTATAATAAGCAATTCAATATACACTATAGGATAAATCATTTCCTTATAGCAAGCACTGTATATGTGCTTCAGTTTTTATTCTAAAGCCCTTATTACTTGTCATCTGAACACTGTGCCACATGATTTATACTGCATGCTTGTACTTTCAATGCATATTTATTATATGACTTCTGCAAAAAATGCCTATAATGATTGTAACTGTGTTAACTTATTATCAGTTTGCAGTGATATCCTAAAAAAATAAATCCATGGTGTAGTGGGAAGGAGAGGTACCCTGTGAATTATTATTTGTATTTAAACCCACCCAGAACTAGACATAGCCTTCATATAATCTGAAGCTTAATAAAGCTTCCCCTTAATTTTAGGGGATTTAATTCAGAATCAAGCACATGAACTACTAAGCTAAATTCTATTCCATTTTAGAATCAGCTTTCTTTCTAGCTAGTAAACAGATTCCCACTAAAACTTGTGCATGATTTTAATTACAGATAAGTTTCTCTTTAAAGGCCACAGCATTCATGCTCAGGTTGCTAAGCTGAATTCAATACATCTATATGTTAAAGGTAGCAAGCTAATGTGTAAACAGGGAAAATATTGGAACCAATTGCTGTTAATTTGGTTTTGATCAATTCACATTGACTGCACTTTACATGCAAATGAGAAGTGTGTTGGATTATTCCATCTGAAAATAGCTGAGATAATGAACTCTTTCTAAAAATCAAAAAAAGAGAAAGAAAATAAAAGAAAATAAAAGAAACTGCAGAAAGAGAAGGTGGAAAGGCCTGTGTTCAAAGAGAGGCAAAGAATTACTGAACAATTACAACTTAGTACAGCTTAGTGTAGTGCAGATCTATGGAGCTGTTGTGTAGGGGCTCAAGTGGAAAATTCTAGATCTTATTTGGAGTATAACGATTTCTTATGTGTAAGCACAACTAAAAATTGATTGTCAAATTTAAAATAACTTTAAAAACTTTGTGTAAACCAGGTAATTGTGGAAAAGAAAATACAAAGCACGTATAATGTAAAAAAGACAAAAAAAATGTGGAAGCTGCCATTTGGTAACATAAAATCTCCACAAAAAATTGTTTTGTGACTGATATCAGGCCAAAAATTCTGTCCTCTTCTTTAACTTTACATGCCTGTAGTCCCACCAAAGTAGGTAAAATATTTTGCATCCATGGCAGTTGAGCTTTTAGGAGAACAAAGGAGCTTTTAACATACTAGTGACTTGAACAGTACACCAAAACACATGAAGACACTTTTTTGAACACTAATTTTTCCTCATCACTAATATTACCTTAAATGACTCAAGGGGAAGTAACCAAAATTGTGAGGAGTTGTGAAAACAAGAAGGACACAGGTATACTTAGCTGGTTAAGTTAGAAATGTGACAAGAAATTAGCAAATGAGATGAAGTCTTGAAAAATGCAGAATTGGACACTAATCCAGAAGGAAAATATCCAAAGCAGATCTCATATCAGGAGAAAATAAGCTGGGAAGCGATAATTACCCTGGAGTACATTACACATGAAATAATTCTCTTAGAAGCACATGGGTTGCAGCATGGTGTTTCAGCTCACGGTGAAATGAAGGAGTTCCACTTAAAAACCTGCGAAAAGGAAGCAGCACGGGAGAGTTGGCAGGTTGGATGGATGGCTCAGTCTGCAGCTTCAGCACCATCTCCTGTGGAGCAGGAGCTTTGCTTGGCAGCAGGACTGATGTGGCAGATGCAATCAATAAACAACAGGTTCGGCTGGGTTGTGGCCCAAATTAATATATTCACTGTGTTTCAGTTATTATTGCTACCTTCCAAAATGCCAGCCACCCCCTCAGAATCAGAGATGTGTAAAAAGGATGCGTCCTCATCATCATACCCTTCTCTTCAACAGCTCATGCGGGAAGGTTCAGTTATGAGAACATTACTGGATTATTTTGTCCAAAAATGTTCCAGGTCAGTTCAAATATTCTTGAAAAACTTGGCTAAAAAAGTTTAGAGAACTGACCTTTTAAGTTATTTTTGGTCCTCCCTGTATTTTTTACTTTAAAGTCCTACTGGACTTTTGCTTTCTTCATGCTGACAGTCTGCAGGCTCATAAGCTTCTCACTGATTTCTCTGGGCGTGGATTCAGGTGGCACACAGCAGTGAAAACTGTGTGGATAGCTCTGAGCACTAAATTCCATTCAGCTGGAAAGCAGGCATGGTTTAAACAAAATAAACCGAAGGATTGGCTCGTGCCTGTGTGTGCCAACTCTGATGTACAGTTTCTATCTCTTTGCATGAGAGGAGGAATTCATCTCTGTCATCCTGAGCGCTCTGCTAAGGCTGCTGAAGGCATCTGTGGAGGTTTGAGGCAAAATTGTCAATATCTAGGACATAGGAGAGTTTGCACAACTTGTAAGGAATATTTCCCTGGAACACCTACTTCGTGGGTCTGTGTGGTGTCGCATGAGGCTCTGGAGACTTCCTTGACTCCTTTTCAGATGCCTCATGTTTACATTGAATTTCTTGGGTGTAAATGCTCTCTCCTGAGGTTTTGTATGTTTCCATAAGGCCACAAAGTAGAGGATAAGAACAGAAGCAAAAGGCCTGTCTGGTTGGATGCCTGTTTATTCCTTCCCTTCAGAGGAAGGGTCCTTGTGGTGGCTGTCCATGAAGGTTCTAAGGAGTCAATATTGCGGTCATGCTGCCAAGGAAGGATCTGTTTCCGTAGTGTTATTCCTAACTAAATGATAGTGAATAATATGAACCTTACAAAAGAAAAACAAACATGTCCTGGTCATTCTGGAACTTTCCTCTGATATAAGTCATAATATCTTCTTCTACAAGAAAGATATTATGGTAGTAACCCTGAAAAATCATTGCTGATACACCCCAGAATTTACAGTCTTTATAAAGATTGGATGTCTGGAATAATCTCAGGAATATCCTGCATGTGGACCTTTTAGTGCAGTACAACAGACCTCCACACTCCTTTGGCAGTGTCCTCTTTGTGACATTTGTGCCATGTCATGGATACCAGCTCTCCCAGCTTGCTGAGCTTGTTCTGGACATCCTCTTTGGTCCAGTTAGTGCCTGACCTGCTCAGTGAGCTCAGGGGCAACTGTTGGCTAATCCATCCTCAGCTGGACTTAACTAGAATGACAATTGTGGGCTGTCCTATAAACCCCCTCTGTCTCTTTAGATGGCATTTCTTTCCATCAAAGGTGATCCCAATTGCTTGTTTTTTGGGACAATGACTTCTGAAATCTCCAATCATAACGTGGCCTTTTCCTTGCCATATTTTAATATTTTCCACCTGCAAGTTCTTAGCCTCAATGGCAGATTTTAGCACACCAACAGTTTTGTTTCCTTTTTACTTTTTTCCAATTGTCAAAAGCTTTTCTTTGCTTATGTCATCCTTTCTTATCACGTGCTGCTCATGGTCTTGCATCTTGATTAAGAATAACAAAAAGTTCCAGTTGTTTCTGAGGTGATAGCCTGCCTCTGCTATCAGAGTGATTAATTGATCTGAGCTGCTGGTCAGTCACCCCTTATGCAGTGTTCACACCACTGGTGCTTGGTAAATATATGCAAGAAATGTGCAGTGCGTTTGTGGAGTTTGCCATGGGGTGTCCCATTCCAGATTCTGCTTTTTTTGTGGATTTTGGCCTTCAGACCCCAGTGCTGGTTAAAAGCACCCCTGGCTGAAGTCCCTTGATCTTCTGGATTCCTTGTTTGTGTGCTTGGTCCCAAAACACTTCTGGACTAGGCGAAATCCTTTAGCGGAGAAATTATCTTTTTTTGTTGTTTGTTTAAGAGCAATTTTAGTTTTATGCTATAATTGGTTGTAGTATCTTGCGTCCTTTTGCCATAGAGCCACATCCCACCTTGATTTTCTTGTCTGGGAATGGCCTTGCATGGTTTCCTTTTTTGCTTTTTTGCCTTAAATCAATTAGAAATGTTTCTCTTTCCTGTTTCTGCTCCCTTTTCCCCCCTATTTTTTTTAGATTCTCCTACAAAGATTCCTTTTTCATTTCCACTGTACAACTATTAAAAATAGGAGCTGAATCAGCAATTGATAACTCCCTCTCTTGTCCTAGTACTTTCTGCTTACAGATGGTCTGCTAGCCTACACCTTTTCCCTCAGAAAGGCTCATCTTTAACCAATATTTTCCAGTCATTGTCCCAGTAATCCTGCTTGGTTTGGTTTTTCTTTTTAGTTGACTTTGTTATTTTTGGGTGCAGTTTTCCTTCATACAAAGACCTTCTTCCAACGGCTGCAGTTTATATGGGGATTTATTTATAATTATTTTATTTCTAGGTGGACTGGGGGAGTAGATTGTCTTATATTGCCAGTGTAATTTAAAATAGCAATAGTATAAAGCAAAATAAGGTCTTCTAATTTTTTGTGACATTTATTGTATTTTTGAATGCATGATGCCTTTGGTGAAACTCTTGTTCCGTTAATAGAATGTTTTCTTATTTCTTCCCCCCTCTCATAAAAGTTTACTTATAATAGTTTTGTAAACCCAGCAGCAAAATATAGATGCCAGGCCTTGAAAGTCTTTTACAGTGGTTTTTTAACAATGTACATATTGTAGGTATGTGATTTTTCACTGGTAAATGAAAATGCCAGGAACTTACTATAGGTTACTACAACTTTGCCTGTAATAACTTTAAATCCCATTATGATCATCTCATTTTGCAGCATGCTTTGTTTCTAAGAGCAATATATCAAGGGAATAGCATGCCAGTTACTATCCTGGGGAGTAAAGACTTCAGACCAAATACAGCAGTTTTACACAGAAGGGAAAAGGCAGCAGAGGACGATTGTTTGAGCCCTGGGTCATCTACTGGCAGTCCCTGGCTTTCCCTGTATTGTGTAATATATAACTTAAATTTATTTACACCGAATCCTCTTGTAATGCTTTACCTGTGGTTGGGTTGTACAAGAGGAAGAAGGAGAGGAAGAGGAGGGAGAAGGAGAAGGAGAAGGAGAAGGAGAAGGAGAAGGAGAAGGAGAAGGAGAAGGAGGAAAAGGACAAGAACAAGGAGGAGGAGAAGGAGGAGGAGACACATGAGGCTTTTCTAGGGATAGATGTGCTATCCAGGGCCTGTATTTTATTTTCTGTATTTTATACCAAATAGCAGCTCCTCCATGGGAATTCAGAGCAGTGCATGGAATTCTCTCCAGCATTAAAGGTGGTGTAAAGTGCAGATAAAGAGAATAACAAGCAATAGAGCTATGGAAGGTCAATTATCTTACTTATTCTCCATAAGCATTGCCTTTTACATATCTTATGGTCTTGACTCTCTCTCCATCTTTTATATTTTTGAGCTGATAAAGGAGTGAATTCCAGAACTATGCAAAATCCACTTCAATTTCAGACTCTTTAACATGCAAACCCCTAGATTCCTATCTGCTGTTGTTCCAAAATTAAATACATTCCAACCAGTCTGGGCTCTTCAATACATAAGGATTTATCTGCATTGGGAACTGGCTGTGATTTACTTCCCTCATGCTGAACATGTTGCAGAGCAGGATATTTGGTCACTTTAATGGTCAGAATGAACATAACATCATGAAGGGCTGCTCTGAACCAACAGGATAGTTTTCAATATAGAATTAACATTGCCAAAAGTAGGAAAAAAATGATTACTGGAAGGAACTTGAACCTGCAGTGCCTTCTTGAGGGTTATCAGTGTGGTAGGTTTGTTTGCTTGTGTTTCAGTGCTGGTTCCAAACCTCATGTTGGTTCAAGAGCTTGAGGTGAATAAATTATTCATACGGTTTTCTTAATTTAACTTCTTGATTCCATGCCAACAGGGCATAACTATGCAGCTGGTGAAAATACATCTGCATTAAAATTTTGGAACATTATAAAAAGAAAAGAGAATACTGTGTTTAAGATATATCTAGACAAAGCAGCTTTATTCCCTGAACTTCAAACTATTGTCCTTCAGTTTTGATGAGAAGTCAAGGTTTTATCTGGATTTCCAAGTTCAGAATTTTTTAAAATAAGCACTTTAGTCCTTGAAGCATATCAAAATGTTTTGGGGTTTAGGAGTTTTTCTTGCTCATTTTACAATGGCAGCAGATATTTTTACATTTTTAAACCTCTCTGTAGTATCAGCAGCTCAAAAATTCCAGCACTGTATGAAATATTTGAAAGTGAAATGATCAGTAGAACTAAAGCTGACATTATGGATGCCTTTTCTTTGCCAAAACTGAGGGACTTGCATAAAGCAATAGGGAGATTTGAAAGAGTTCAATGCTATATACAGGCTTTTCATAATTCAGAATAAATTAGTCAAATAAATTTTCTTATATCTCTTTAAATAAAAGTAAGAGCATAGAGCATCTTTGAGAGTTTATCCCCAGTTATAGGGAATAGCTTAAGGGCTGTGTTTGAGAATAAAGGAATCCAGCTCCCCGTTCTTAGGGGAAAGTTGCTGGAAGTTTGTGACCATCTTTATTTCTGGTTTCTGAGATGAATCATTCCTTCCACACTGCAGGCAAGCTTCTGGGACAGGACTGCTGTTTCCTCAAAGACCGGCTCAAAGTTCACAACTTTCTGGATTGGCTTTGTTACCCCATCACAGACTTACTCATATTAAAATCTCAATTACATAATATAGGGGGTATTGCTGTGAAAGCTGTACGAAATATTCAAAGTTAAAAGCAAAGTCCACGCCTTGGTGAGCAAAATGCAAATTGCTGTTGATGGAAGAGCAGCCACTGCAAAAATGCAGATCTCTTACCCTGTGTCTGTATGTCCCATCTTTGAAGCTGATATTTCAGCCTGTAGGCCCTGGGGATGACGTCCATAAAACGGAGCCAAGCTCACCCCGTGTGTCCCATTGCACAGTGCAAGGCAGCATCCCATCTCACTGCTCACCTGCTGGGGAGCGGGCGCTGAATCGGGGCACCAAAATCACCCACAATCCATGCCCTGTTTCTTTGGGCTTCCCTGAGGAACTAGCTCTAACATTTGACAAAATCAGTGCATGAAGCAGAAACACCAGGATCAATTTTAGACTATAACGATGAGGTTTAAATGTCCTCAAAATACCATAAATGTTTGTTTTTTCCTAATATACTATAAAAAAATATAGACTTAAACATTGTTGTTAGTTGATATGGTGAAACTGGTAACAATAATCCATTGAAGGATGTGTCCATGCTAAATCCTTTTGAAGAGAATTTTCATTTTTTTTTCCAATTACACATTTTCATACTTCTAATATATTAAGAAAAGCTTGGATTCCTTAATAGGTGTCTGCACAGCATGGGGTCTTGAACAGAGCTAGGAACAACAATTGCTATGTTTTTAAAATGGAATGCTTTGTAAATTGTTAGATTAACCACCATTTTAATATAATTTTTTTTGCAAGTATTGGTTTGATAGTTCACAATAACGTGTAAATGTTAAATTAAGCTAACCTATTTGTTTTTGTCCTGGCACAATTTCACAAAATATAAAACCATTTTTATAACAGCATGGGGCTAATACACTGATTATCTTTCCATGTAGAGCCAGAAAAAGGCAAATTGGGAAAGAAGTCTGTGAAGCTTTTTGTAATGGAATAAGCTTAAGAGTAAAATTTCATGCCAAGCAATTTGTGCTGTATTTTTCAGCCTCGTGCCGTAATTGCAAATGAAACTTTTTTTCGAGTATTTTCATAGAATATTAGAATCATAGGAGAGTTTGTGTTGGGAAGGACCTTAAGGGTCACCTGGCTGCAGCCCCTCTCGCTGGGGCAGGGTGCTCCGAGCCCGGCCAGGCTGGCCCGGGTGCTCCCAGGAGAGGAACGATCCTCACACAGCTCCTCTGTCCTCACACGTCCCCAACACACGTGGACACGGACCGCTGGGTCACTTCACGTGTATTTTATTTTCTGCAGCAAGGTGAAATGTTTAAAGAAAAACTTTATCCAGAAGAAACAGTGGTGTGGAGGAACTTCAGAACTTCAGGAACTTCTAGTCTTCTTGCTCTGGGCAAATCTTGTAGCTTTTGTGTTCATTTCAGAATTACTTCACTGTGTTCACAGAGGACTGAGTACCCTCGGAAAGCAGCTTCGGCTGGTGGCATCCCTCAGGCTTCTTTTTGTTTCTTAAATATTAAGTTAAGACTCCCATTTCAGGCAGAGCTTACAAGTAATCCTCAAGTGCTGGTTTTATGTAACCAGGGCCAGATTATATCCCATGAATGTGGCAGAATTAGTTTTTCAGCTGAGTAGTGCATCAGTGAATCTCACCTTCATCTACGTTCATCTTCAGACAGATTCAATCATAGACCTATAGCTAGCCATGGCACTGTTCAGCTTCAGAAAATACTTTATTGTCCCTGCACACCTGCAGGCTCAGTTCAAGCCAGCTGTAGGTGAAAGAGGAATAAAAGGATACAACAGGGGAGATGCCTGAGGGCATAGACACTCTGATTTTGCCAGAGCAGGCTTAGGGAGATCTGATGTTGTCCCAGACATCTTAGGAAGGTTTCTTTACAGGTTTCAGTGGATTCATCCCATAAGAGAGAAGTGCACAGGCAGACAGTGACAGCTGTTCTGTTTGTGACTGACCTCTTCTTTAGGCGTGATAGATTTTGTGCTTATCCTTCCCAAAAGAGCACTGCTGATACCAGGGACTCCTCAGCCTTGCTGGCCAGGGCTTGGTGAAGTCCAGGGACTGGGAACTGAGCTTAGAGAAATTTGGCATGCAATGCCCAAGCTGTGAAAGCATAAATGCAGGGGAGGCCAGTATGGCATCAGCACGGCCGCTGCACCTTGAGGTTAAACATCTGCTGCTCAATACTTTGGCCTGTGGGCATGTGCAGAGGCAGCAAGTCAGGCCATGCAGTCACAGCTGTCCCTTCTGGTCCTTGTCTGAGGCACTCTGGTCTCAATCCTGACTCTTGCAGTTCTCCAGACAGAGTTGACCTTCCCCCTGTGGCCTCACGGATGAATTCACTCGATGCAGCACTGAGCCCCCGTGCTGGTGGTGCTGTATGGTTTCTCTGTCACCCAAAGCACAGGGACTGGTTGTTGGGGAGCCTTGGCACCAAGCACGTGGATCCACACTCAGGTGGCACAGATGATTCTGTCACGTGTTTAGCTGGAATCGTTTTGGCTGAACAGTTTCCTTGCAGACCTAATTGGAAGGAATGCCTGAAGATCTGTGGTCTTTCTTGGCAGCATAGAGAATGTTTTGGCCATTGGACACATCAAATAATCTCTGCATCATTTTTGGACTCTTGACTGGGTTTCTGCTTGTTGCATGCATTCCTATTTCAGAGAAATAGAGACAAAAGAATCTAACATTGTTCTGGACTAGTAACAGGATGTCTGAATGACATTTATTAGCCAGACAAACACTGTGGAGATTAGAACTAGAATCACTTCCCTCCTAAACTTCTGTGAAGCTCATTAGAAAAATTGCTTATTTTCCACAGCATGAGTTAGTGAAGGATGGAGTGGTGTGCTTTGCATTTTGACTAGAACTCTTTGTTTTATTAAAACAGTAATGAATTTTACATCAGCGTTTCTTAGCAGTAGTGGCAGATCACGAAACACTGTATTTTCCTCATGTTCATGGAATGGCTTTGGATTACTTACTTAGCTTCAGGAGACATGGTGGAAGCTGTTGCCCTAAATGCTAGGGGAAACTTTGATCCATCAGACAATATGATGTAGTTTGTCCTGGAAGGTCTGTGTCCCATTATCATGAAGAGCCCAGTCCAGTACCAGTCAAAGAAATCGTGATGGTTTTGACCCATCACAGGAAACCAGGAGCTGAAAGCACTGGATGCTGTCTTGGACTTGGTGCTTTTCTGGCCTTCTGTTTCTCTTTACAGGGGCATAGCTGAGGACAGATTGACGAGGAAACCACATTTATTGTATCATTTGCAAATTTTAATGCCAGCAGCAAATTCTGGGGCATACTGTGGGCAAAGAATGAGGTTAGAAAACAATCTGGGGGGGTTTATAGGGAACATAATATTTTTTTTGTTTTCCATGCTACAGCTCACGGGTTTGCTCATCAGTAAATTGATTAATTGGACATATTTGAGTGTGTTTTCACAAAAATGTTTGAGCTATATGATACCCCCCCACACACACACTTTTTTCCCCCTGCAAACTGCCATCACCAGTGATTTGGAAGTGTAGAAAATAGTATTATAAGGGAACAGATGCGAACAAAAGGGGTGAAATTGAATGTATTAGTATTCAGCAGTCTGCTTTTGATTACCTCTGACTGGAAAATATTTGGGAGCCACCAGGGTCCCCTCAAGTGTTATGATTTCGTAAATTCAACCCTCGTGTGTTGGGATTCAGGCTCCCTTATTGAAATTGAATTGATATTTTGTAAACTTCATTTGTGAATAATGTGATCTGACAGGGACAAATGCGAGGGAGAATTGTTTTCAAACCTTCTCCAAATGAAACTTATTATTGGGTAAATACGGATTTCTTTGTCTCTTTTCCTCTCTTTCTATCCTGAGCGTCTTCATGGCCTGAATATGTATCAACTTTTCCAAGGTAATTGAATTGATGCAGTCATGTGTGGGCAACAGAAATGGGCAATAGAATATATTCCTGATGGGGAAAAATTGAAAAGTAGAGGGATTTCTACTCAGGTGCAGGGCTGGGAGGGTCACAGTGCTATCACAGGAGAGACACAGGAGCTTCTTTCTGATTATCTCAGCTTTGGCCATTCCATTCTCTCCCTCAATAATCGCCCTCTGATATAACGCCGGCTTTCCAATTTTGCTGGCCAGCACCATGCCTCAGATGTGTTACATATTAATTTCCCTTTGCAGAAAATTTGCTAAGCTTTAGCTCAAATTCAGTTAGTCGGATTGATGAAAGTGGCAAAAGGATACGACATTTACTGATTCTCCCTTTTCACCTTTGATTAACTCAACCTGTGAATTATTCTTGCCCTGTCAGTGTGCCATTAAACGAGCTGGGGCCAAGGTTGCAAGTTCATACTTTCTGATGTAACTGAGAGAAAATGCGTTGAGCCATGATTTGTCTGACAGAGACCTAGGATCATTTCAATGCTGTGCTGCCATTATTTTAACAGGTCAACCCTTGGTGAAATAAAGAAACAAAAATAAATGTTCTATCTTTCTCTCCATAATCCTAATTTCTAGCTCATATCTCTGGCACCTGCTGGTTCCCAATGGTTCTCTTGTGGAAGAAGTCATTGTCCTTGTTCCAGATGGACTGGGAAAGTCCATCTCTCCCTGTATTGCTTGATAATTTTGAATTAAATCGTGTTAGGATACCATAGGGATTGCTGCCACAGGCTGGAGTCTGTGTACTTAACTTTCCCCCCCGCTTTTTTTTTTTGCTCTGTCGCCACATTTCAGGTTTGATCTCTTCTGGAAACACCAATCCCAGGTGCTTCATAGTGCTATGGCATTTCACTCTATCAATGAAACCAAAGGGAGAGAACTTCCTTTCCATGTCTTCCTCTGTTACTGCCCTGCTTTGACAAACCATGTCCAGGTTTTGGCTGCTTTTTTCTCTTGATGAGAGTCTTACTTTGTTTCTTGTAAAGTTCAGGGGTTTTTAGATGGTGCAATGGGAACTTTAATGTTGCCGTTACAGCTTGTTTATCAGGAAGATTGTCAGTTTTGTCAAGTCAGTTAGGCACTGTGCTTAAAAGACATTTTCCATAATGATTTTGGGCATGTATAGAGACTTTTCAAGATTCCAGATGTGTTTCAGCCTGTGCAGCTTTGGTGACTGTGGTCTTGAGCAAAGGGGAAAGATTTGGGTTAATGTGGCAGGAGGCAATGAATTAATAACTTTGTCCCTGTGTTTTCCTCCAAAGAGTGTGCCATGAATAATTTGTCCTCTGGGCCTTGCAGTGAGGATGCCTGGCTGGCAAACCCACACAGATTTGTCTATGTCACGGTGTCCTCGTGCTGTCAGGATCTCATGGGAAACACCTCCATGCAGCTCTCGTGGGTTTTGAGCAGTCTCAGGGTCTGAAATAGCAGGGAAACACAGTGAGAGTTTTGGCTGTCATTAGCTGACCTTTCCATGCTACTTCTGGTAAATCATTACCAAACTCGGGAGAGATCTGGATTTGGTTCCTTCTGCATGACTCAATAGAACTTTTACCAGAAATGTTTTCTAAGAGATTTATCACAAAAATATTCCTGTTTCCTTTTTTTCCTCTCCTATAAACTACATTTCTGGTTATACCCAGAGGCACGATTTGGAGAATGTCTAATGAGAAGTCTCCTATCCTTTCTTAGGTGCATATCTGCCATTTGCAAATTATGCACTTCAAGACATCCATCATATAAAATGAAATATCTGGTTTTAATGTGTCTCTTTTCTAGGAGAGCTGGAGTTGTGTTCAGAGCTGCAGCCTTGTCTGCCTCAGTCTTTCCTGTATAATATATATTATAGCTGTTGAGTGGAAGGAATTGTTGGAAGTAGAGAGCAGTGAGGAGAGGAATTGGAGTGCTGAACTCTCCGGGAAGGGTTTCCAGCTGACATGCAGGAAATATTGCTCGTGGCTCTTCCATCACTCAGTGAACACAATGGGCTCTCTGTAATTTTCCACAGCCAAACTGGGCTCGCCCAGGTCAGCAGCCCGGATGTTCAGAACCGTCCAGACAAAGCATAAAACGCCCTCAACAACCCCAGTGACTGAAAGTGTAATGCAGACACACTCCTGACAGCCTTTCCTTGTAGAAAGTCACCTTTGCAAAGTACTAAAATCACTGACCATTAATAATGAGGCCTACAGTGCAGATTAGGTTATTTTAAATACATCAAACAACTTTCTCAAATAGAAAAGAAAAAGAAATTATATATGTCATGGTAATGTTTTCTATCTTTATATAAGTTATTAATTTGTATACTTTAAAAAAAATTGAGTCTGTTCATAGGAACACTTTATATTCTCTCAGGCTTAAAAGATCTCCAGCTATGGCCTGCTAACTCTTATGGCCATGAAGAATGCATGTCTTGGTTATAAATGGTATCCACTTTACCTTCATAGCTTAGAGCTGAATAAACACAGAATCACTGAATTGTACTCAGTGGCTCTGTTTATACTGTATTTTGTTAGCATCTGACATAAATCAAGTGTGATTTGATTGACTATACCCAAAGTAGAGCTGGAATAAAATAATGAGGGTGTTTGTTAGCAGAGCTGCCAGTCTTTAGTAGTAATGACATTTAACGTGGTAGGTAGCTGGTAGGTTAAAATGTGCTTTTTATTTGTTGTACATACATTTTATAAAAGAAAGATGTAGTAAGGCCCAGGGTGCAATTTTTCACACCACCCCTCCAGATAGGAAGCTAATTAAAAACAAGGCAAAAAACTGATCATGAATGAATGCATTGGGCATTGTTTAGTGTTATACAGAACTGTACAAAAAAGATCATTAAATTCCATTCATCACTTTGGCTTTAAATTGATGCAAAAGACTCGTGCTTCTGTGCATAAGGTGGAGGCTAAGTAGGAAGGGTGTTAAATCAGTATGAGAGTCTTGGGGAAGAAAATATTTAGCAAGAGAAATAAAAAAGGACAGAATATGATAATATTGCTGTAAGGAGTGTTAGCTCGTTTGTTTTGAATACAATTCTAAAAGGTCAAGATGGAGGTAATATAAATGTTAATACTAAAATCCAGAGGGTTTGAATTTTTCAGTTCAGGTACTTGGTGTCATTACAATAACCAAATAAATTTTTATTATCTTCAGGTTTAAAAGTCTGTTTTTAAAAAGTCTATTGCTATAAATTTTAGAATTAATGGCTTAAGAAATTGTAAAACACTTGTTTTAAAGTGGAATTTAGACTAGAAGTTTACATTTTAGATTTTGACTGGTTACTAATTTTTTTTTTAGTGTGTTAAACCTTTTTTGAATGTTTCTCCAAGTATTGTCTGGAACAGCTGAACAGACTGAGCAAGTGCACTTAGATGCTAATTAACTGATTTGCGTAAAGCTATTTTCTACAGGCATTGAGAGCATACAATCATTAAGGCCATAAAAATTGACTTCTGTTTGTTACACACATTTCTACCGGAGTCATAAAAATTATTCTTGGCTCTCATGTGTGCATGCAGCTACAAACTGCTATTAACACTGCCACTTGCACTTTGTCATAAAATACTAATTGCTTATTGACCAGGTCACAGAATTTGGGCAAAAAGTGGATCTAATACAAATAATGAAGTGTGGAAACCACCCTGCCCCCTCTAACAAAACAGAGTGTGGTTCAAACCCTGAAAAGAGACCCTGTGACCTGGACACACGTTCCACACAAGGGTGTGGGTCACAGGGGTCTGCTTGCACAGTTTCATGCCTGAAGCTGCTTCTCCTTGCAGCATCAGGGCAGTGCTTGGGGAAACGTGGTTTTCCCAGCCTCAGTGCAGCCCTATAGAAGAGCAGCCCCATAGAGAACAGACTGGCAAGGCATTTGCAGTCAAACACCCAAGCAAGCTGGATCCATGTTCCCCCTGCTGAACCCCATCCTGTGCTATTGAGTATTGCTTGTGTTCCTGGCTAAGGCCGCAGTGCAAAGGTGCTGAACACCACAGAGATCCCAAGGGCATGCCAAGGCGTCAGGAGCTGCCCTGCAGTGAATTAATGCACAGGAGTTCACGTCCTGCTGCATCCTGATCCCAACAAACCAAGCTGGCCCCAAAAGATGGAATGCTTCCCCAGCAATGTAAGCCAAGGTGAAAGGCAAGATGGTGGAGAGTAGCAAGGATGAGGGAAAGGAGAGTGAAACTTTGCAAACACCATCTTTGCAAAGTGTTTGTCTGTGCTGCCATGTACCCACATGTGCTTTGCTCTCTGTTGTGCTCAGGTGAGCTGGCACATGTGTGGTGACACGAGTGCAAGTGGCTCTGCTCAAGTCCCTGTGCAGACAGGAGGGTGTCGCTGTCACATTTTCTGGAAAAATCCCTTTGCCCAGCATTCTTCTCCTGGGAGGCTGAGAAGCCTCAGAGGAAAAAGAAAACAATAATTATCTGTTTCGCTTCTCCTGTGTTTTGCTGCTTTGGAATGTGTTTGGAGATTGTTTACCAACAGGTGGTTGTTTCATTGGTTTCAACTTATTGGCCACTCAGTGCCAAGCTGTGTCGAGGCTCTGGAAGGAGTCACGAGTTTTCATCATTATCTTTTAGCCTTCTGTACGTGTCCTTTCTCTATTCTTTAGTATAGTTTAGTGTAGTAATCTTTAATATAATATAGTATCTTAAAACAATGAATTAGCCTCCTGAGAACATGGAGTCAGATTCATCATTCTTTCCTCTGTCTGGGAACCCCGCAAATACAAGAGGAGGGCTGGGGAGAAAGATGCAGCCAGAAATCCCTGCTCAAAGCAGCAATGACAATTTTGCCCATTTGAGAACTGTGGTGAAAACTTATTCTGTCCTGAAATTGGTGTAAAGTCTTTCACCCACGTTGGTCCACACTGGAGATGTTCAATATCAAAATGTTTGTCATGATAAGCACCAATCTCAGTGCAGCATGCATTGTAATTGGACTGTCTCAGTATTTGGGGGGGAATAACGCCAGGGTTCTGTTCTATCCCTGGTGCCCTTTGGTTGATGGTGCTGCAGGAGACACCCAACAGATGAGAACACACAAGAGAGAGCCCTGGGGTTCTGGGCTGTGGGCTGTGAGGTGTTTTATGAAAACATCAGCCACTTGGCACAGCTTGGTCCATGTCAGTAAGTAAATAAGTGAGCTTTGAGGTGATTAATGAGTCAGCTGAGGAAAACTTTACCAATGCCCAAAGATGGCTCTGAGTCTCTCAAAGGCAGATTTCCTCCAGCTTCAGGGAGGTGATGGAAGGAGAGGAGCTTTGGTCTCTTTCATTCTGCTGTTTCTAAAGCACTCCACATTTTGTACAGCTCTTTACTATGGCTGGGGAGGAGATGTTATTTCTGAGTGTCTAACAAACAATTTTTGTCACATTCAATGGATTACACAGCAGTACCTGCTCACTTAAAACAAGGAAAAACCACTGTTGCTGTGCTGTTCGTAACTCGGGTTATGAGCAGCTTCTCAAAGCAATTTGAAAGACTTTGGCAGTGGAAGTATCAAGTGGAAAACAAACAGCTCTGGATTGAATCCCTTCATAAAGATGCTATTTATTCATGATAACAATCTCATTTCTCACACACTGCAGGGGCTGCTCTATTGTCTCTAAGAGGTTAAAAATGAGAGTGATGCAAAAATACTCCCTCGCTGTTAAAGATCGAGGCATCAAGTGACATATTTAATGCTGGGGTGTTTTTTGGGTAATAAGGTTATCAGTTCAGAAGTTTACAGCTTAAACTCATCCTTTGGTGTCTCATTTAGCTGCTAGGTTGAGAGAGTGTTTCAGATCTGTCTGTAGTCCAGACCATGCCATGTCATCTGTACAATGGTCCTAAAAATCCATGATTCCAACAATGTGTTCTAAAGGTAATATCTATTTCAAGCCAGATTGGCATAAGCTGACTTCTATGGGCTGAACATCCTCCTTTTTTCCCTGAAGTTAACAGAGTTGCACTAGGATAGGATGAGCACCAGCAAAATCTGATCACTGGGAACAATGGAAGAGACCATGAGCACAACTTGGCGGAGTAAGTCCAGAAGTGTGACCAATTGTCTTGGTGATTATGGTGGAGCAGTGGAAACCAATGCCTCTCACACTGCATGTTTTGAAAGATGAGCAAAATGGTTTGTACTGCACATCTTGCTGTCCTGCCCAAGGTACAGGAAGGTGCAATTCCAGGTCACTCTTCATAGTGTCACAGATAAAACACATGGGAGCAGATCTGAAATCCTGAGAAGTTGGTTTTGCTTCCAGGAAAAAAAAAAAAAAAAAAAAAAAAAAAAAAAAAAAAAAAAAAAAAAAAACAAAAAAAAAGAAGAAGAAGAAATAAACAGAAATTTGTAGAAATTCGTTCCTTTGACTGGAAAGGGCTCATGACAATAACTCAGAGTTCAGGTGAGATTTTGGTCTCAGGAGGATTTGCTACATGGTTCTTACAACTTTATTGCTGTGTTTCACTGTCCTGTTTGTTTTCCTAAGGTCTAAGTTTTCAGATCAGAATTGTGATTTGAAGGTGGTGTTCTCTTTTCTCCTGGCTAATTTTCTCCAGCATTTAGAAAGCCCTTTTTTTTCAGGCCACTGTTCCATGACAATCCATCCTCTATTAAGTTATCTATGTTTATTGAGCCTTTTTTAAACTTCAGGTGGGCACCTAAAGTGCCTTTGAAATTCAGTGTGCCATAGGTTGAGCATGATCATAATGATCTGGCAGCTCCTGTTTAAAAAAATTGATTCAATTTCATTTTAGACAGAATTTGCAAAGCCTTGTAGAGTTATGTGTAATCAGCACACACACATTTTATTGAAAATTGGGTATTTTACTCTTTTAGGTAGTTCTGAAAATCCCAGCCTAAATTTTGTTTAGAATGATATATTTCCTTCAAGGAAATCTCCCCACCACCCTTTTATGGGGAAAATGCTTCTCTCAGAGCTGTGCGGTAGAATTCATTGTTGATATTATGTTCTCCCCACCTGCATGCAAAGCAGAGCTCTTTTTCCTTCCTTTATTTTCCCTGTTCTCTGTTTCTCTTTGTGATGCATTTGCCTCAGCCACTATTACCATGGTGCTCCAATCAATACAATGTCCAGTGCCCTGTATAATAGAGTTCTAATTTTTTTAACCCACAAGCTTTGGATTTGATGTGGGCACTTCCACCATAAGCCTACACCTAATAATTAAAATCTTTGTGTATTTTTTGCACAAGTTCCTTATTTTGTTTTCTGATGCATTCAGGCACTGTGAATTGTTCCCTGAAGCCAAATCTATACTTTTTATTGTTATGTGAATATTCTGCTCATACTAGA
Organism: Ammospiza caudacuta; assembly: GCF_027887145.1. NCBI lineage: Eukaryota > Metazoa > Chordata > Aves > Passeriformes > Passerellidae > Ammospiza > Ammospiza caudacuta. The sequence continues at coordinate 78,023,591 of NC_080596.1, forward strand.
TATTACACTTTTACTTCCTATTCAATAAATATCTATGACATTCAGCTCAGCAATGAGTATTAGTCTGTCAGAACACTAATTTATGGTGGGAATAGTGTAATATCAAAAGGTTTATGGATCAGAAATGTGTAAATATGAAGTTCAATCAGTGGCTCCTCCATGAATTAAATTCTAAACAAACATTCCATTCCAAAATTGGTTCATGCATTTTTTTAATCTGTTGTTTGAAAACTGATCTGAAGTGTCAGGTGATTTATGAGCTTAGGAGACTCTTATTTGACATTTTTCCTTCTGCATTTTGTGACAATATATAAGCCATCAGGTTGTTGAGGATGAGAATACATTTCAGTTCCTTCATTGGGATATAGCTCAATATTAACTTTCTGGTCTGCTGTCTTACTGAACAATGCCTGTTCCTCTGACAGTTCATTTAGATATTGTCATGGTGTTGGAAGCTTTAAAGGGGTTAATGAGGTATTTATTCCATTATTGTTATTGGAAATTACAGTGTCTAGAACACTTACACAAGAAGATTAAAGATAGATGCTTTAGACCACTTTCTATAGTCTGATAGGCCATTATTTTCTGGTTCATAACACAAAATAGTACTTTTCATCAAGGAGCTCATATTCTCTAGATGATTCAAAAATTCACAGACCAAAACCAATGTAAAATATTAAGTTCCTAATACTTTTTTAACCCCAAACAAGTTAGAATGCAAATGTTTTAATCAAACAAGGTGAAAGTGTCAAGCACATTTCTCTTTTGTGAAGACTGACAGTGGAAGGGGTGCCTTGGCACACTGGAGCAAACCTGGCTTCTGCTTCTGGCTTAGCAAACATGGCAAACTCTGCTGCTGCTGGAATTTCGAGTTGTTTGGCACAGGATTTAAAACTTTGTTGTTTCTCTGATTTCCAACTGGAAGGCATTGGGTGAAGTTTTGCCATTTTAATGCGGTTCCTTGGGGTGATGAGCACCAATTTCACACTGGAAGGACAACGCTCACAGTGTGAGCTGCATGGTGTGTTTGAGATATTGAGGGTCCTGTCCCTGTGTGCCTTTTTATTAGCAGGAAAATTCCTGCTGTACTTTTTCAATCACGAGGGCCAGGACACCATTTCCTAGCCCTCCAGTCTGTTCTGATTGTGCAACATGGTGATGAAGCATCAGAGACCTGTAGGGGTTTTCTTTGTGGCTTAGAATTAATAGAGCCAATCTCTGCAATCTTTCATGCTCACACTATATAAGAAATTATGCAACCAGTTGTAATATTAGATGAAAGATAGGTCCTGGTAATTAGATCTGGAGCACATCTAACAGCAGATGAAGAGAGTGACAGCTGGTGAGAAACAGATCTCCATCCATTCAGAAAATCAAAAGCCATATAGAATGGTCTTGGGAAACTTGTCTGGGGTGATCAGCTTGAGCTGGTTACCTTTCCTCAGCTGCTTGGCCATGCTTGGACAGGAGAGTTGGACAGGATCATCTCCAGAAGTCCCTTCCAAACTCAAGCTGTCATTCTGGGAGGCGCCCTTAGAGGCTCCCTGCCCCTTTGCACCCCTGGGTGCACAGGATGGGCAAGAGGCACAGCAGGACATGCTCTGGGAAGCTCTGCTTCTTTCCTCTCCTTCCGCAGGGCAGCACCTGTGTGTCTGCCCACATCTGGTGGGTGTTGTAAATTCAGGCACCCTGACCAGGGGAGAGATCATGAGGAGGACTCCATCTTATCAGAAGGCTAATTTATTACCTTATTACAGTATTTTATATTAAAGAATAATATACTATACTAGAGAATACAGAAAGGATACTTACTGAATGCTGGAAAGATAAAAATGAAAACTTGTGACTCTTTCCAGGGTCCCAACATAGCTTGGCCAAAGAGTGAAAACAACTCACGCCAGAACCCAATGAGACAATCACCTGTGGGTGAACAATCTCCAAACACATTCCACATGAGCACAACACGGGAGAAGCAAATGAGATAGGAATTGTTTTCCTTTTTTTCTGAGGCCTCTCACTGCCTTTCAGCTTCCCAGGAGAAAAACCCTGGGTGAAGGAATCGTGTTTAGGGAATGTGAATGCCACAGTTGAGAAATGTGGCCCTTCTGCTGACAGTAGGACTTATTTCCCACACTTCTGTGTTGTGAAGGGGTAGGTGTGGCGCTGTTTAATTCCTTTCTCTCTTTGCCTGGATAGGTTTGAGGGCTGTGCAGTCCATGGTGGATGCCTCTGTACTGTCCTGCCCGAGGTGCAGCCCTTCAGCGTCACCCCAGATGGCTCTGACAGGGTCCAGGACTCTGCACACTTAATTTGGTGCCTTCTCCTTTAAAGCATCCTTCCCTCTTTGCTTCCTCATTTTCCTCCTCGACACTCACCTGCCTTGTCCTCTGGTCAATTACAAGAATCCACCCGTTAGAAAGAAACTTTGGTTCCTCAGCATTTAGAAAATGGACTTTTTCTAGAGGAGGGATTTAGTCAGCATTTAGTTTACGTGCCAAGCCTTACAGTAATCCTTGAGAAAGGCAAGAAGATAACAGGCTGCAAAACAATGTGGTCTAGAGCAGAGATGTGTTGGGAGATATTCATGTAGCAGAAAGCAACTTCATTGTACCAGAAACGAGCTTTATTTTCACACAGCAATACAACGCATAATCTGATAAATTCTCAAAATAACTATCATCCTGGATATTATTTTGGAAAAGGTAAACAACAACTGAGAAAGTTTCTGCTTATAAACAGAAAAACCCAAACCATTTCTGGATTTGGGTATTGGTTGGGCTGTTGGAGTTGTTTTTTGTTTTTTCCATTTATGAAGTGGAGATAGGTTATAAAGAAAAAAAAAAAGTATTTGTAGATGATATACAGCTAGCAATGCCCGTTTCTACTGGCCAGCATGCCCATGTGACTATTTCATCTTCCATGGTAACTTAAGCACAAGAAAAAGGCCTTTACAGTTCAGGGCACTGCTGCCTGGCCAGAGGTTTGTAATAATTCATAGACCTTTCACTCCCATTTTTCTAGAGCTGAGGAATTACATTCTGCTATTAAAACAGCTTTGTGAGTTGCCTGGTAGAGTATATATATTCTCTCTGCTCAAAGAGATAAATAGAGCATTGTGGGGAGCAGGGACTTCTTAAAAGCAGGCGCTCTAGAGAATCCATATGCCTTGAAAGAGAATATCATTGTGCTCCCCTTCATTCATCAGCTGTTTTCACATGGGATCTTTCAAAAGGTGTGGGCCAGCAAGCAGCGTTTATGCTCCTTGGGCAGCAGCCGCGCTGTTTGTGCTTTGGTGCAGACCGAGGGCAGGAATTGCAGGGTGGGCACAGTGCGGGGCTCCAGCTGCCAGGCCTGTGAGGGAGGCTGAGGGCTCCCAGCAGCACCAGGTGGGCACTTGGGCAGCTCAGGTGAGGCTCAGGTGGGATCCTCTCAGAGATCCATTGGGGCTGGTTTAGCAGCTTGGCCACGGTGGCAGGACCTGGAGCACAACCTGGAGCTGATGGGGAGAGCTGGGTAGAGCCCGTGGGGTTTTATAGCGCTGCTTCCTTTCCAGAGCCCTACCTGGTGTTTTTCTTTCTTATTTTCAGGGTTTATTGATTTCCCTGCTTGGCTGACAAAGGCCTGGAGGAGAAAATGAGAGTTTCTGCTGGGAATTTCTTTCTTAATGGTAGACAATGCTTGGCAAAGTCTTCCAGCTAAAATAGAAAATGCTTCCATTAAAGCTAACTGGGAGAATTCAGTCTGGGGAGGTTCCTGGAAGGAGGTGATGTGTATCTATTGGTTTCCCTGCAATATATGAGCTTTGAATGGTCTGCATGTATTTGATTGCGGCTAATTGTGGGCCAGACCCAACTCGTGGGTCTCAAAAGGAATGTTGTAGATTCAACAACCAGTAATAATCAGACATGAAAATCAATCAAACAATCAGATAATGGCAAAATTTATCTTTTTGATGTAATTTCCAGGCTGCTTCCAAAAAAATGTCATGGCTCCCATTCCCCAGTTTAAACTGCTGTTCTCAAGGTAAAAGAAAAAGCCAAAAGGCAGTAGCATGTCTCTAAGCTGTTTTATTCCTCAAGTGAGACATGGGACCAGGTGAAAAAAGATATCAGAAATAATTTCCTTGGTCTTTGTGTCTTCAGACTCCAGTTTCCCCATCAGTGAGCACAGCCTTATATTCTCAGTGCTTCATAGGGGGTTATATTACGTTGACTTGGACTTTCATACAAATCACAACAGCAAAGCTTTTTGCAGAATGGGGACTGTAATTCACCTGTGTGCACAGCATAAGCTGAGATTTGTGCATGCCAATTGCCATGTGTGTTCCCAATAACGGCGTCATGCTCTTCTTGGCATCCTTACAAACCTCCGGACAAGTCTGCAAAAATATCTTTTCATTCAGTATTCTACAATATTCTACTTTTCTCTGTTCCTTTTTTTAATAAGCCTTAAATCTTGCCCTTGCGTTTTACAAATTGATAAGTGTCCTGGCATGGCAGAGCCTGGGGTAGATTGTATCACCCTTCATCCCTTCCCTTGCAGGGGTAGCCTTGCCAAATGTGACATGCCATTCATAACACAAACAGGATTTTACAACACAGAATACCAGGGGTTTGTTACTGGATAGAAAAGGAAGCCAGATTTTTTAAAGCGATTTTGGGAGTGGGAGTAAAGGGAAGAAGTGAGTATTTATTAATTTTTGCTCCAGGTAAAAAACCTTTATTTTCAAGTTTATAGAAGGGCCTGTCTTTGGCACACGGTGTCTCAGGGCAGTGGAGCTGCACTGGTTCCCACAAGGAGTGCCTCAGCCCTCCAAGTGACTCTGTAACTATAAATTCTTGCAAAAACAATATAGAGTAAATATTGTCTGTGGGTTAGAAGCTTAGGTTTAATGCCTGTTTCTCTGTTCATGTTATCTCATGTCCATAAGAAACAACTCTGATGAAGTCAACATTGTTAGACCAAGTTAAAACATTTTGAAAGGAAGTCTTGGATTGATTCTGATGTATTACATTTGTGCAGCTGAAATTACCCCACCCCATGTGTTCGCTGTTGTTATGATGTGTACAGACACCAGTAGTATTTTAACAAATACTCTAATGCTGATTAATAAATTTTACATATTTGGTAGCCATAAATCAATTATGTCAAACAATCATGAAATCAATGGTGCCAAACAAGTCTCAGGATGCAGTAAATGAAGGAAAGCCCAGGAGCAGTTCAGCCCAGCAGAAAAATGGATGGTGCCGGTTCCAAAGTTATTTCAATAACATTTGGGTTTGGCATTATCTAGGAGAGGTCTTCAGTCAGACTACACTGCTCCAGTTTTACTGATGTTCCTGGGGGAAGGACAAGTTCTACAATTTGTCGATATTTTCGGTTTTCTGACTGCATACATATGATTTTAAGTCAACCTTTTCTCTGGATTATCTACTGATTTTTGCATGTTTAGCCACTTTGCATATGTAACTGCTACGTTTGCAGTTGCTAATCAGACTTTGCCAATTAGGATTACTGGAAGAGATCCTCTTGGCTGAAGGAGTTCTGCAACCAGAGATGTGATGGTCAATGCTGAAATCCTGTGACTGGGAATGCCACAGTCTGGGAGAGCTGGAAAATGGTTTTATTTCCATAACATGCAGAAAAATATCCCACAAAAATATTAATAATTAATAAAGCAATTTAAGCAATGATTTTGCTAGTATGTAGTGCTACAAAAAGGATGTAGTGCTGTAGAAAAAAATCAGCTCATTATTTTTTTATTTTAGATTAAAATAGTACTATTTCTACATTGACCTGTATTTTCCAGACAATATGAGATCAAAATGATTTTTAATTTGTTTTTACTTTTCAGATATTTGGATATGGAACCTTTTGTAATAGAGTTCTATACTTGAAACAGTTCCATTTTACCAGTGATTGCTTTTAATTACTTTGCTCACTTTTTTCTTGGGCATTTTTGTTGACTAATAAATATCTGAAAATGAAAATGAAGTCTCTGCAGGAGCCGTGTGCAGAAAAGCATTCTTCAAGGCAAGAGTGGGATCAGGCTGAATTTTGTGGTCCCTGTGAAGCTATTTGCAGTTTTTACAAAACCTGCACAATTTACACTCGAAGGCTTTGTGGCTGTTGTGAGTGATGGGTCGTGGCCACTTTTCCATGGCTGGCAAGTCAGGTGTCTCCAGAATTCAGTATTGAGCATTTTGCTTTGAAAGGATCAGCTCAAGAGCAGCCAAGGGTGGTTGCTGCCCTGCTCACTGTGTGTGCCATGGTCATTTGACTGTGAATCTGGAAAGAAAATTACTAATTTCAATACAATTCCCTCTTCTGTTGTGTACATCACACATTTCACCCCAAACAACCCCTGTGACTTTCACAGAAAAGCAAAACTCTGAAATACCTGTCATTTCCTTAGACTTGAGGCCATGGCTGAAGCATGAGAGTGTGATGATGGGAATTTCATGACTGATAACTGTGTCATTAAAAGCTCAAAATTAATCACTGGGTATCACTATACTTGAAGTAGTCTTGCTTGTTTAAAAAATTGATTAAACCCATCTTTAGGCAGAATATCTAATGCAAAGGAAAAATGTGGAAGAGAACTGATTTTGATTCCTTGTAACATAAGAAAGTGATGATCATTTCTTTCCCTCCTACCAGTATGCAATCAAACACGAGCTATAAGATCAGTAACAAAATTATTCTGCTTTGAGCCGCTAACATTCTTCACCCAAACCACAGCTTATAAGGCAAGCACTCCTGACCTGTTTTCTGTGGTTTGCTGGGTTTTCAAGAGGGAAAGACGAGTCAGAGTGGCTGCACCAGAAGCCCACGGAAAGCAAAAAGTGATGTGGATGTGCTCTGTGTTCACAGAGTCAGCTGTGAACACTTCAAGGCACCCCTGGCTCCGAGCCATGCATGATTTATGGGGTATCTCACCCTAAGAGCAATGGGCAGGCCACTGCAGTGATTAAATCCTATTTGAATGTTTTGTTGGGATAGTTCCTGACAGGACAAAGGGCTCCTTATTCCCTTGTGGCAACGTCTCACACACAGCCTTCCTTGCTTGGGTTTCTCTGTACTAATCACCCCGAAAAACTAAATAACAGGTTTCTGAAAGGGCCTGAAGGAGCAGTCCTGAGGCAAATGGCTAATGCCTGATCTCCCAGACACAGGGCTAATTAACTGAATCTTTAAAACATCATGATGGGGATTTTCTGCATGCAGGTATTATCAATTATCCCACGGATTCAAGAGCTGCAATTCACAGTAATTAGCACCACGTGTTCTTTGCACGGGACAGGACTGTACAAGGGGAAATAGCTGGTGAAATGTGAAATCCCTGAGTTAAATCGTACCTGTGAGTAAATGCATAGACTGAGGATCAAAAACAAAGAAGTAAAACACACTCTGAGTATGATACACAGAGATAGCAGGACTAAGCCAGCAGATAAATCACTACCAGTACTCAGGTATTTGCACGCTTGTGCACACATTTGCACATTCAGTTTTCTCTCTTGGAGCACGTGGATAATGACCAGTGTTACCAGTCCAGCTTCACAGGTGATGGGGGAAAGCTGGTATGCTTTTATCACCCTAAATTTTAGTCGAACCCAGTCAGGATGAGCGCGGGTGCTGCTGGAGGCTGTCAGAGCTGGAAAGGAGAGGGGAGCTGTGCTTGTGAGGTGCTGACAGCCAACACACACCCCCGGGCACGGGCACTGGGCAGCCACCCCGGCTCACCCGCACACCCAGGGAGCCTAAAGTGCAATATTTGAGTGTGCAGGCACATGAACACTGCCTTGATGTCAGTCTGGTTATCAAATTAGCACTGGGCTGCACAAAATGAGTGTTTTGGTGACTGGGTTTAGATGGTTATAGGCAGTTGGTGGTAAAGGTTAAACTCTGGGCTCAACATGAAGATGAGTTATTCGGCATGGGGTTTGCTGATTGGCCAAAAGTGTACCAAGACTGCTCTTCTTCACATCTCCTGTTCAATTGTTAGATGTTGTCGTGGTTTGGAATGGGAGGAAATCTAGGGAAGTGATGAAAAAAAAAATTAAAATTTTTAAATTAAAAAAAAAAATTTAAAATTCAAAATTTTTGAACTGAAAACCACCGCAGATACACTGAAAATGAGACCTGGGCACTGATTTTCCAATACTGATGACCAAAGGGATGATTCCTGTGCATCACCTATACAACAAGGGTAAGAAACAAATTAGTACTTCTTCTAACTGCTATGATGCAAAAATAAGAAAGATGAACCATTTTAAAAGCACAAGACAGGCAAAGCCTGCACACCCAGCAATGAAATTACATAGAAGCTTCCATGAGAAATTTAATTTCTGAGTTGATGTGGGAGGGTCATGGGCAGACTAATTCTGGTTCTGGGAGTGACTTATTTACCCCAGATCTCTGTTTTGGCCCTTTTCCTTCTTACTCTGTGTGAAGGCTCTTGTTCTAATAAAGATGGGATGGTAATTTTAGCTCATCTTAAAAGGTTTCTGAAGCTGTGTGTTATAAATTATTTGTGATGTGACTGTAGATAGGGTTTGGTTTGGGGGAAAATCCTTATCACGTGCTGTGGTGGTGTTGCTCTTGCAAGCTGGAAGTGTTGGTTCTAAATTATTCACCCAGTGGAATATTAAGTAAGGAGTCCACACACACACAAAAAAAAAACCAAACAAAAAAAAAAAAAAAACCCAAAAAAACCAAAAGCAAAACCAAAACCAAAAAAAAAAAAAAAAAAAAAAAAAAAAACAAAACAAAAAAACCCCCCAAAAAAACCCAAAAAAAAACCACCCCAAAACACCCCAAAAAAAGCTGTTATTAAGGAGCTGACAGCACAAAGTGGTCAGTCTGCATGGACAGCTGCCCTGCAGAAGCTTGGGTGATCACATGGTTGTCAGTTTTGCTATCCAGAAGCATCTGTCTCAGGCAGGCTTAGCACAGCCTCAAGCTGCACCATGCAGCCCTTTTGAATGATGTCTTATTATTGACCTGAACTGATTATTCAGAGATTCCTCCCATGCTTAAACTCCAGGGCCTAGCATCACTGGGCAGGCACTGTTTTAAATCTTAACAGGTGGAGCAGTTTAGACCAGATTAAAAAATCCCAATTTTTGAAATCCGTTCTCTAGAAACCTTCACAAATTTATGATTGAATGAATTTGTTTTCCCATCTGACCCTCTTATCTTAGCATCCATGACATCTGAATTGAACCCTGATGGAAATGTTACCCAGAACCTGTAACTTGGGTGGGATTTTGCTAGAAGTGAAGCCACCAAATTGTTCTCTACATTTGAGTTAGTATGTTAGCTTTAGAGTTTGGCTTGTGCCAGTTCTGGAAATGATGAAAGTAAGAAATCTTTCCCTTGTGGCAGATCCTAAAGACACTATCCACGACCTGGGATTAGATCCTTGTTGCTCTATGGACCATAACAATAGAGAGAAGACTCAAGTACTGAAAATCAGAAATGTGTTTAACTAGTGTTTTGAATTGGGTACCTAGAGATTTTTCTTTCATTTTCTCTTACTCTTACTCTTTCCTTCTGTGCTTTGTTTTGTTGTTTCTTTTAAACAGGCAGAAACATGCACAGAGATATACACACACACTTGCTCACATGAAATTACAGGTGAGCAGCACAATGCTGACAGAAATCTGTCTCTTGAGACAGATATATTAAAAACTTTGCTGGTATTTTCCTTCAATGTGTTTTTCTTTGTCGTTTTGCTCTGCAAAGTAAGGGGGAGTGAGGGAAGTGGGTTGGTTTATTTTGTATTTGTTTTTTCCCTTAAATCTGCTTGGCCTATTTCTGGTGTTTATTTCTGTGAATATGGATATGATCAGCATATCCCTAATAAACCCTTAGCTCTCCTTATGTGCAATTTTAGCTCCCTGCACCCTGTTAACACAGGCTCTTAGTGCAGCTGCTGAGTTTTAAAATCATCTCGGAGTGCTTCACTGGACTGAAGAAATAATTAATTGAAGGCTCTCAGCACGTGCTAAGTAGCTCGGCTGAGTCTGAAGATCTGAACAATTGCTTTGTTTTTTCCTTTCCTTATCACCATTAGCCATTTTCGGTGGATAGAGATACCAAATAAGTAGCCTTTACAGCGAGCCATTAAACTGTCATTTGGGCAACTGTGCATGAAGAGGCATCAGATAACGGGCAGTGCTGCAGCAGAACAGGGTTTGTGAATCATAGCTGTCTCCCTGTGCTTAAATCACACTCACCGCTGGAGCAGCCAAGGGTTTCATTAAAGGGAGAAGCATTCATCTAGAGAAATATATCCAAAAAATGAGAGTAAATAAAAACCTTACATTTTTTTCCCCCCTCTATTTCTCTTCATGTTTTATTTACCACAGTGGGGGCTTAACAAGGTAGCAAATGTAAAGAGCAGGGAGATAACCATGCAGAAGAGAATTCTGAAAATAAACATGGTGACATTTTAAAAGAGATGTTCCACACTGGGGCAGATTTAGTTGTTGATTTTTTTAATTTTCACAGCACTTAGGGGGATAGTAGAGGGGAAGCTGTGAATATATTTCAGCGGGAAAAGTGTAAAAAAAGGATTTCTAAGACAAAGATCTTCTTCTGCATAGATATACCTCTGGAAAGAGAAAATAATATCTGTTGAGAAATAAGATTCCTCCTTTGCCACTTACAAAGTGGGCAGAATAAGAAAGAGACACTTTCGTATTATTGGTGTTGATTAATTATGTGCTAATTACTGCCTGCACAAGGACTGCAGTCTTTGCTCCCCGAGAGCTTGCAGTTCAGGTAATGAGGGTCTCTGGGAGTGAACAAAACCCAGAAGCGCTGTGGGGGCTTGGGGAGAGGGGAAGGGGCAAAGGGCCAGGGGGCTGCAGCAGCAGGAGCGTGTGGCTCCTCCGTGGTTTCTCTGACACTGAAGGCTGAATCCTTTAATAATGTACAAAGAGGGGGGAGGAAGGGGCTGAAATGGGTTTCACATGCAGAGGACGAGGGGCAAAGAGCCTGGGTGTGCTTTGTGTGACGGTGAAAGTGCAGAGAGCCTGGGGTAAGGAGCGAAGCAGGAATGGCTGTGCAGAGGGCAGGATCCAGTCCTGCCTGCAGAATGCAAGCGTGGGCTCACTCCTCTGCCTCCTTCCTTCTGCATACCCTGGGCAAGGTTGTTGGGGCTGTCCCCAGCAACCTTCCACCCCTGGGAACAGGCACAGGCTCTCCAGAGGGAAATCCATGAGCCAGGATTCCTTTGGTGCAAAAATGCAGCTCCTGCTAAGGAATGACAGGCTGAAATTCCCCTGTTGCTGCCAGAAGGGAGGAGGGAATCAATCCATCCATTGCCTCCTCCTCAGAGCTGCTGGCACTGCAGCATTGGCCAAATTTTGCTCTTTTCTAGCTGGAACCAAGTGCCCCTTGTCTCTGGACAGGGTAAGGGATCTCCTCTTCCCTCTGCAGCAGCCTGGCGTTTCAGCTGCTCAGGGAGCCCCGGCCAGGCCTGCTCTGCCAGGGCAGGGAAGGTGCTCTGCAGCTCCTCCCTCCTTGTGCAACCGCAACAGGCAGCAAGATTTATTCTGCAGGCCTCACCTTCAGCCCTCTCTAATCTAATTACCAGGTGCTGGGCTTTCCACAGCCGTTTCCACAGCACCTATAAAATGAAGGCCAGAAATCATCTCCTCCGAGCCTCTTGGACCGCAGATGGTTTGTTGCTGTGTGCTGTGCACATCCCGCGCTGTGAGACAGCTGCAGAGTGATGCTGACTTTGGGGTGGCAGGGCTTCACTTGGCTCGGCATGCCTTTGACTGAGACAAACTCACATGAAGAGCCTGACCCTGTGGTTTAGTGGCATCTCAGTCACCGTGGGGCCTGGCTCTCCAAGCTCCACGGACCTACAAGTTTGGGGTCTAATTTTCCACTGTAGAACAACTATAAATACTGAACCCTTGGGATTTGCAAAAATAATTTGGTTCAAATGTGAATGTTACTTTTATTACTTATTCTGTTTCTGCATGCCAGCCTTGGTGTTCAACACATAAACTACATGCTCATCTTCAAAGGCTTCTGCACTGTCACCATGATATTTTCTGAAAAATCCCTTCACCAGGATTTCTTCTCCTGGGAAGCTGGGAAGCTTCAGCTTCTCCGTGTTTTTTTGCTCTGGAATGTGGTCTGGAGATTGTTTATCCAAGCATGTGAATTGTTTTTAATTAATGACCAATCACAGCCAGCTGCGTCAGACTGAGGAGGCAGTCATGGGTTTTCATTATTCATTTTTGTGAAGCCTTCTGTGCATCCCTGGACTATTTTTTTAGTATAGTTTTCATATAGCATGATATGATATGATGTGATGTAATTAATATAATATAATATAATATAATATAATATAATATAATATAATATAATATAATATAATATAATATAATATAATATATCAGCCTTCTGAGAACTTAGATTCTCATCTCTCCCCTCATCCTGGGCACCTCACAAACACCACACTGTGAGCACAGCCACGTGCCTGGCTTCCCCTCCCTGTGGGCAGTGGGACACTTCTCTTATTGCCTCCCCTCCTGAGCATATCTCTGCTCGTGCTGGCTTTATCATCAGCTTGGGAACGATCAGGGTGCTCCGGAAGAAGCTGCAGACCTGCTCAGGTTGGAGGAAATCCTGGTGAAGGTCCTGGTCCTGCTGCAGACCTTTGCACGGGGGTTTGCCAACAAAGCCGGGCTGAAAAGTGGACAAGGGTGCAAATGTTCTGACAGACCCACTGACAGAATCTGGGCCTGATGCTGGAAAGGGCAGATGCCACAGTCACGGCATTCTCTGAGGGAGGTGGAAAACGTGGCCGTGTCTGGGGTGGTACAAGAATAGGGCAGAATCAAGCTCGGGAGTAAAAGCAGGGAGGCTTCCTCTGAGCTGTAACTTCTCTTTGAAACAAAAGAAAAAACCTCTTTGAGGTCCATTTCTACTTAAGTAAGGGCACTCAAGGATATGAGTTCTTAAAATTTAACAATGGGGGCAATGTAAGCAGCAGTCTGATCAGGAAAAATTTGTGTTGCACTTGGAGCTGAAACTCCTGGAACTGAGGACCAAACCCCAGTGGTTGTGAGCTGAGCCAGAAATTTTGCCCTGGAACGAGGATTTCTTGTTGCCTCATCTTCTTGCATCAAATGTTTTCAGGTAGTGTGTTTCTTTCTGTTCCAGTGCACAGCCCTAATTCTACTCTGCAGCATTTCAGGGCTCTAGCATTGTGAAATGTGGGTTCAAACACGATCTTTTTCCATAGGAATGTGTTAAACAGGCCATGAAAAGCCAGCATGATCAAAAGATGTTCTACAAACTATTGATATTTCACTGCTTCTTACCTCGAGCTTCTCCAGTAATTCACCATATCAGAAATACAATATTTGTAAGTTCTTTTTCATAAAGGTCTTTATGGGTTTGGAAATTTAAACACCGCGAAGCTGAAGTTGAATTGGAAACCAAAAGTCTCTAAGCTTGTACATCTTAGGAAAAAAAAATTCAATTAAGTGGGATTTTAGCCGTTTCAATAAAATTGGACTCTCCCTTTTCAAGATAAGGGTCCTATAGAGCTGCAGCAACCTTTATGTGGCAGGAATATCCACTTCTACTAAATGTATAATCCTAGCTGAGGATACAATACACACAACAGGAAATCAATGTATAGTAGAATCAATTTGAAAATATAAAATAAACTAATATATGAGTGGAAAATTGACTTCCTATGGATTAAAAGCAGCACAAATGGTAGAAAAATCTGGCTTTTTAACAGGAGGAGGTGGGTGGTAATAATAATGCAACTGATTAACTAGCTGGACTCAAGCTGCTGTGTGTGCACATAGATTTTTTTTCCTTGAGTAAAAGGATTCAAAGAGGAAATAATTTATTGCTGCACTTTGCTCAGTGTTTGTCATTGAAAGGATGCCAAGTGTGTACAGCACCATGAGAAAAGGGGAAAAGTAAAAGATACAGAATGCATGATTTAAAATACCAGCACCATAAACAGTGTAGGATTACTGCAGGAATCCCATTATAGCTGTAGGGGCATAGAAATGTTTCCATTATGATTATCATGGAGGAGTTTATAACTCAGCCACTGAGATTTTAATTTTTTTTAAGGGAATTTAATGTTTGCATAATGTGCTGTACTGACAGTCTGGAAACTGGATGTCTCTTGTTTGCTGTCAGAACAGACCCAAGCAGACAAATGGGGGAATCTGCCCCCAGATTCTCCAGTGCCATCCTCAGCACTGCCACCAGCAGGTCCCTCAATATCTGCTTTTTCAGGCCATTTTCAGTCATTGATACCTCCCTGGTGATTGCTCTCAGGGAGAATGAAGTAGGGACAAAATAGATTGAGAGTGAAATGCTGGGGTTTTTTATTTCTCATCTCTCAAAAAGGATTTGTGAGAAACAAAAAGCAGAGGTGGAGGAGAGAGGGAAACAGATTATTATCACAGGACCAGCCCGTTGGGATGTAACTCCATGAGTTACACTCAATAATGTATGCACATGGAGCTGTGCACTGATTTCAGGATCTGAAATGGGTTTGTGCAGGTGAAGTCACAGACCCAGCAGACTACTGAGCTCTTGTGGACTAAATGCAGTTGTGTTGTGAGTAGATTTTTTCTTTAATCTTTGTGTGTGTAAAATCTGCTGTGCATGGAGGGAAGGGGTGTTATTTTAGATTAATATCTGGTATAATTTAACTAGAATTCATTCCTCTCCAGAGTTTGTCACTTTTGACCTAAATTCAGTGTGCTGAGATCCATGGAAAATGATAGAGAGTGCATGAGTCTTGCCATCCAGAAGGGGTGTTGTTGGGTGAGAGCACTTTAGGATGTTAGAATGCTTATTCTTTAGTGCTGGATTTATTCTGTTCCCCACACCTCATGTGACAAGCAGCTCCTCTTTTAAACGGGTCCTGGCATAAAGAAGAAAGTAGTCCAGGTTGTTTTGTTTGTAGGACTGTAACATAAACCTCTGCAGCTGTCAATGACCAGGGAAGTGCCTGGCGATCTGTATTTGCTGCAGCTGGCACATCATTCTGTACTCAGTAATTCCCCTGCACTTTTCACTTTGCTTTATAAGTGTGGAGGAATCTCTGAAAAAAAAATGCATACCTACAGAATATATATGTTTTTAACAAAACCTAAATCTGCTAAACCTTCCAATTGGGAAGTGATGAAAACCCAGCTTGGTATCTTAAACAAGTCAGATAACCAAAAAAACTGTAGGGACTTTTAACACCTTATTAGCTGCATTAAGAATTGTTGCTGCAATTGATGTTACCAGGATCTGTGATGTATTCACGTAATGAACTGCTTTTCAGCCATCCTGAGATGTCTCATATGTCAGTCTGGAGGCTGTGATCCTCCAAACAGATAGGAGTAATGAAGGTGTGTCTAGCACTAACTGAGCATGGAGTGCATTTAAAAAATGAAAACAATAATCATGCTAAATAGGACTCTTGCTGGAAGCCATTAGTATCTATCAGATGAGCTGTGGAGGCATTGACAGAAATAGTTTAATATATTGTCAGGGGTGGTTTTTAAAGTGTTTCCACCCTCTGGTGTCTGAGGCACTCGGGGAAGCTGGCTGAGCACTTTGTCATTGCCAGGACTCCGGTCCTTTCTCGGGGACAGCCAAGTTTAGGAGATGGAAATGCCACCCAGGGACGCTGAATGGGCTGGGGACGTTGCTGTTCCAGCTCTCGGGAGATCCTGCCCAGCCTCTGCACACCCTGCCCTGTCTGTGCTGTCCTGTGCCACCCCGGCCTGCGTGCCTGGGCCACAGCTCTGCCTCAGCGCCCCAGATAACGGGGAGAGGAGCACGAAAGCATGGAAACACTGCAGGGAGAACTGGGGGATGTTGTGCAGTGCTGAGCACAGCTCCAGCAGCACTGAGACCTTCCTGCTCCCTTCAGAGCTGCGACAATTTATCCCTAGGCTCTCCCTGGATTTTCATAGGAGGTGGGTAATGAAATCTATTATCAACAACAAGCTATGTTAAAGAACAGACACTTCATTGTTGCAAGGAAGGTTTGTGGTGGGAATTTATTTTATAGGCACGCTGCTAAAATTCACCATTTCAAGTGTTGATAGTGAGCTGGAATGAATGTTTGGAAGAGGTTCATACATCCAAGGAAGCCTCCCAACCAGGAATATTAATAAAGTCTGAGCTGGGATCCTGTCTGACAGATGACCAGCTCCATGCCATCCATTGCACTACAACATGTTCTTGAGCCTCAATTTGTCAGCAATAAAGTCAGCTTGCCCAAACCTTCTGTTAGGATAAGCTGCAGCATTGTATGCATTAGGCATATGATAGTGCAGCCCCTGAATACCACAGAGCTGCACTGGGGATGAGTTTGGGTGGGTGGCTGCCCTGCTGCTTCCCACTCATCAAATGACTCTCCACAAGCACCTGCTGCAGTGTGTATGGGCCCTGCACCGTGTCAGATGGTGAAAATGTTGTTGCAGGCCATGCTGCTTCTGCCTGAAGGAGGCTGCAGTGAGGTGCAGGTTGCTCTCTTCTCCCAGGTGACAAGGGATAGAACAAAAGGAAATGGCCTAAAGTTGCACCTGAGAAGGTTTAAATTATATATCAGCGGAAATTTCTTCATGTGAAGGGTGCTCAAGCAGTGAAACTGGTGGAACTGCTATCCCTGGAAGAGTTAAAATAAACCATGTAAATGTGGGATCATGGCTCAGTGCTGGGCCTGGCAGTGCTGGGTTAACTGTTGGACTCAGCGATCTTAGAGGTCTTTTCCAACCTAAATGATTCTCTGATTCCTAAATTCCAGACATTGTGATGGTGGTAGAGACAAGGGCTTGCCAAGGAGATGGATAATTGACAGTAGATGTCCTTCAGCGTTAAATCATCACAGCCCAAGTGGTGCAGTAACCGCTTTAAAGGCAAATAAGTCAAATATTTCTGGCCTTAAATATGCAGGGGGATGTTCCCTGGTCACTGGTGTGCATGCCAGGGCTCCTGTCTGGAGGAATGGGGACAATTCCCCATTGAGGAGAGCTTGGATCAGTTCAACAGCTCCAGAGAGGGATTACTGAAGGATTTTTGGAGGAAGGATAGCTAGAATAAAAAACAATCCCATACATTTTAGGTGTTAGCCCATTACCCCTGCATTATATTTAAATGGTTAAATACACAGGGATTATGAATATGCAGAGATTTTAGGGTGTTTTGCCAGGAATTAAATATGAATGTAAATAAAATCTTGTTTGGCTCATAGGAGTCTCTGAACAGTGCTGTTGGGAGCAGCTGACCAGAAGCCCTTAAAGGGCATTTTAAAACTCAGTCCAGTCCAGAAGCTGGGTTAAATACATTGTGGAAGTGTTTCTGAAGGGACAGCATTATGCAGATTGGCTCTCAAATGAGTGGGAACAGAAGAATGTTACTACTGTATTTATTCCTGCCTGTATATGATTGTACACTAATGTATGCACATTATTAGTATTTATTTGCATTGCAGTAGCCAATAGCTACTTCTGCATTACATTTCTATTTTGCCAGCCACTGTATAAACCTATAATTAAAAAAAAACCCTGCTTTATAGAGTTTATATGGTCTCAGCAGATGATTTGTAAATATATTGTTGCTATCAGTTCTTTCTAGTTCTGCAGTATGGCAATAAGCACTTATGGAAATGTCTGTGAAGTACAGAAATAAGTCTTAGTACAAGTTGGCATTCATCCATGAAGATTTAGATACCTAATTTATAAACATTTAGTAAATATGAATTAATCTTGACATGCTGGATTTTGTGCTGAATTAAATAATCATACTTACAGTCTATAATGCACTTGGACAATAGGTAAATTAGTCCTTCATTAAAAAATCATGAAGGAAAATGCATAATCTGCAGCAATACCCAGAGGAAAAATTACAGTTATTTGAAATAAAAACACTATTGTTAGCAAATTTGTGGAGGTTGATTTTTAGTTTGGCTTCTGGGTTTTTGTTGTTGTTGGGTTTTTTAAATGGTGTTATAGATCTTGCTATGTATTGCCTCTATCATGAGACTTCCAGTTGAGAGTATTAACTAAATACCCAAGGTTTAATTGGAAATCTGAGGTAGAAAAACTGTAAATCTCCTTTCAGTCATTTGTCTCTGCAGTGCCTGCTTCTCAGCGGCAGACAAAACAGTTTGTGCTTTTACATCTGATTAATGCAAACCAAAGCTGTGATTAAAACATCCTTGAATTCTTCTGTCATACAGCACAATTTAAAATTGTGAATTATCCTTCAAAACAGCACAAGTGGTGCAATTGCACATTAGCATAACAGCAAACCTTATTTACACAAGCACAAATGTTGTGTAAATTGGCCTTTAAGTGGGTTTTAAATGGCAATCACTTGGTAGGTGTTTTCAGAGCTGCTAAATAAAAAAAAATAGCTATGGTGCAATATTTTACAAATGAATACTTTTAATGGGCCTATTTTCAATTGAATTGACTATGAGAACAATGAAGGCAGAAAATGACAACAGTTATTTAATCTGGGATGCAATATAAATACTGGAACATTTTTAAATTGTTCAGCATCTTGTAGCAGAAAGTATTTGTGAAAGTCAAGTGGTTATTAAGCTTATGAAGTCCCTGCTTTGCCTTTCTATCACGTGCAGCCATAAGCTTGGGGACATAGACAAGGGGCAAGAGCAATTCAGACCAGGAGTGTCTGGTTTGGGGGTTTTCACAAGGCACAGACAGAACTGATTATTGCTCCTCAGGGTGAGAAATGGCTCTCAATAGCTACAGGGGGAAAGGGCTCCAAATCAGAAATAATCCCCAAATCCCAATGGCAATGGTCACAACCAGGGCAGGGCTCTGTGGATGGGACCCACCCACAGGTGCTGAAGGAGCAGGTGGGAGTGGGTGGGAGTGGGTGGGAGTGGGTGGGACCCACCCACAGGTGCTGAAGGAGCAGGTGGGAGTGCTGGCAGAGCCTCTCTCCATCGTTCACAGCAGACCAGGCTCGCTGAGGAGCTGCTGGGCGACTGCTGGAGGTCAGGAAATGTGATGCCATCTACCAAAGGCCAGAAGAGGGATCAGGGCAGGGATTGTCCCTCTGTACCCAGCACTGGGGAGGCCACACCTCAGAAACCTCGTTCAGTGCTGGGTGCCTCACAAAAAGAAGGACATTGAGGGCTGGGGTGAGTCCAGAGAAGGGCACAGAGCTGGGGAAGGGTCTGGAGCACGAGTCTGAGGAGTGGGGACTGAGGGGGGCCCAATCTGGACAAAAGGAGAATCGAGGCAGTTCTTGTTCTTGCAACCTCCTGACAGGAGGAGCCAGGGTTGGTCTCTTCTCCCAAGCAACAAGTGATAGGATGGTGGGAGCATCCTCAAGTTGTACCAGGGGAGGTTTAGATTGGACATCAGGAAAAAATTCTGCACTGAAGGAATGTGAAGTGAAAAGCATTGGAGCTGAGTGCCCAAGGATGTGGGGGAGTCAGCATTCCTGGGGGGGCTTAAAAGATGTGTAGAAATTGCACTTGGTACGTGTGTGCCTCTTGGATTTGCCTCTTGGATGTTTCTCCTGGGTCAGAATGGGTCTTAGCTGACTCAAAACTGACATTTGGCTTTTCCCTCTGATTTTGAGCCAAATTCTGTAAGTAACTGGTGATTAGCTATGTCTGTGTGAAGTGCTCTCCTTCATGGGCTGAAGTCCACAGAAAAGAGCATGGGAAGCAGCTCAGGATGGAGAGCTCTGTGTGTGGGACAGGGCTCAGCACTGCATGCAGTCCTGTCATACCTCAAACAGAAAATTGAAATTGGATCCATTTGAATTCAGCTGGTTAAGGAAATCTCCCAAAGCTGCTGTCAAATGCCTGGTATCAAATGCAAGGGGTAATGATGAAACAAGAACATTTTAACAGAGGACGTGTCATTTGCTTTTCTTTTTCAAGCAGCAGTTATTCTGCCTGTGTACTCTGGATCAGCCATTGGAATTACACAAGCCTAAAACTTGTGTGAAATCAGAAACACGATTGACTTAGGCTTCATTCTCTGCACCAAATGAGCAGGCAGCTTGCAGTCAGCCCTGGTATATAAAGCCTGTTTACCAGAGTGATGTTTAGAGGTTTTATGCTGTGTATTCAAGCTAATATTTCAACTGATTCTAATCTGCTTGGATTCATATCCCCAGTGGTTTCTCACAGATGAAGGATTTGAATGAATTAGCCACTAAGCAGTCCCTGATAAGATTTGGTTATTTTTGTCCTATGTTTGGCATTATGCCTCTTTTTTTTTTTGGTAAAATGTGCTTTTATACTTACTAGTCTCTATTTTTAAGTTTTATTTACAGTTTTTGCTTTCTCTTCTGTTTCTCCCTTAGTGACATCATGACTTGCACTAATAGTTATTTAGATTAATTTACTCCTGGGACATAGGTACATGCTAATTTCTGATGCAGTGTTTTCAGGCTTACTGTCCTCCAGCTGATGAGTTCTCCCTCTGCTCCAAGAAGTTTTCACCTGGGATGTCAGTGCCCCTGGAGCATTTCAGAGCAAAGTGAATCACCACAGACCACCTTTATTCCACCTGTGTTCTTGTGGCTGTAATACTCCTTTGCCCTCCCTAATGTGCTGCTTGATGGTGGTTTTGTGCCAGGAAAGCAACTGGGACTCTGGGGAGTCACCCAAACCCACAGAAAGGGAAATGAGGACGCAAAAGCACCAACACACATAAGACAATGTTACCCTAAACCTCCAAGGAAATGCAGGAGAAAGGAAGAACCCAAAGTATTTTCTTGTGCTACATGGAATTTTGTTTGGAACTCTCAGCTGCCCTCCCTGGCTTCCAGGCCAAACAGAGCAGATCCCTTTGGCTTAGGGTTTTCGGTGCTTTCACACTGGCAAACCCCACCCGGATGCCAAGTGCAGCAAGCTCAGCCTCCAGGCAAGGAAAGGGGATCCTCTCTGAGGCATATCAAAGCCAGGCAGAGCCTACAGTCTTTAAAACCTGTCATAAATAACTGTGCATCATGAAATCCTTTAGATTCCTTTCTCTCCTTTTCCCACTTGAGGGCTTTTCCCAAATCTCAGAGCTCTGACAGTAAATTTCTTCTCATTTTCAGTCTAAATTTATAGCCAATTTGAATTTTATCATTTGAATATTATTTATTCATGTGCATTTGCTGTTGTGCCAACTTCACCCTTTTGCCTAAATAGATTTTCTACCTGCTGGAGAAGATGCTCCTTTGATATGTTTATAGGGAGAACTATATCACATAGCTGCCTTCATTTTGCTAGGCTAAGCAAAGCTTTCTTAAAAAGAAAAGCTTCCATTTCTCAAGACACCTTCATAACTTTTCTTTGCCTCAGTTCAGTGTGAACTTTTCTTTCCTGGATGTGATTTCAGGAATAATTTCCTTGCTTTAAGGTTAAGTCTGGTGCTGGGTTGATACATACAACATTTTCTTAATTCAGCTTAAAAAGATATTGTCTGATGCAGTCTAGTGCAGTGAAAAGACAGGTTGCAATGTTGGATATGGACACTCCAAGCTGTCTTCTCAGTCTTGTATGATCCCCCTTTTGGAGCTGTCTTGAAAAGAATAAAAAGAATGGGCTCTCAAAGCCAAAGCAAAATTTTATGTCACTCTCTTTATCAAAAATGATCTTCTGCTGTCCAAAACATCACCCAGAGCCCTGCCAAGAATGCTCAGCACAGCAGCAGCAAGCTGACCAAGCCCCATGGTTTTTTAAAAGGAAGGTTAACACTATTGCTAATAACAATCATAATAATAACAGCAGTAATAGATCCTTGCAAGAAGAAATACAGTCCAATTTGCTCCATTTTTTAACTGTCTCTCCTCAGTGGAATCTTTGCCTCCAAGCTCAGCCCAGTGGAAAGATCATGAGTTCAGCCTTCCAGCAAAGCAGCTCATCCACACTTAAGCTCACGTAGACAGCAATCTCACTTTACAACTGAGGTTAATCGGTCATGGCTGATGAGCTTTGGTTAATGAAAGACCATTTATATAGTGCCCTTTGGATAAAGGCTCTACATTTCAGCATTCAAGAGTAGGTAAATGGAGGAAATAAAGAGACACGAGAGGGGTTAACACCAAGGGATTTGTTTTCCTGCTGCTCTTTTCCCAAATAAATACTGAAAAATAAAGATTTGCTTCTGGAGGATTTATCATTACTATCTTTCTTTCATGTGTTTACTTCCTCAGACCCCAAGTGTGTAAAGGGACTTCCAAGCACTGCCCAGAAACTTGCAGCTGTCTTCATTTAATCTGAGCAGCAGTGGCTGCTTGAGATGAACATATTAAAAATTAACTGTCTGGGTTGTACATCTTCAATCTGAACCCATCTCTAAAATTTCCAGTGTTGTTCCACTGTTTTATCCTCTGAAATAATGTAAGGTCAGAGTGTTAATCACTCATTTTTACCATGTTGCTAATGCAGCTTTTAAATTTCAGCCCTGTTTGGTTTTTTTTTTTCCCTGTTATGCTGAAAGCAATATAAAAATAATTAAAAAGAAACTTTGCTTCCACTGTTCTGCACCGGTAGCCAGCGCTACCTGGCAGACCTTTAAAGTGTCGATTCTGCATGACTAATTGATTGCTTCATCTGGGGTTAATTAATTAATTAGTAGCAGAGCTGCATTAAAGATTGGAGGCATTCAGAACTCCCATAATGGACGGGAGCTTTATTAGTACATAAAATGAGTGTTTAAAATCCACACAGCAACTAATACGCTCTTGAGGCTTTCATTAAACAAACCTATAAAATTACTTGCTTCATTATGTATTTTAGTTACTTTCTTCACATTGTACGGTATCTCTTCACCTTTTTCTTTTGCCAGCCAGTTTTAAGTGCCTATTTGAAATCAATTTCTCTAATAATGGGCTTAATGAGCTCATCAATTAAGGCTGCCATAATGGAATGTAACTGTGTGGTTTCAGTTATCAGTTAAACTCTGGAACTAATTTCCATGCTTCATCTATCAAAAATGATTGGCTAATATTGTTTAGCTTCTGCTTTAGGATGATAGGGAGACCCCGGGCCCTTCCTCACTAATGTCCGAGGGGCTGAATTTCTTCTTGGAGAAGCAGAAAGGGAGGGAGGTGAGCAGGGATGGAGGGAACAATGCATGGAGAGATTTGGGCCTCTATCTGGATCTGGAGCAAGTGTGATCCTGTATTTCAATGCCAGCATGGTAATTAGTAGTAATGGATTACATTTTCAGACGTATTAGATAAAATGATCGTTCCACATGAAAAATCCCATTATGAGTTTCTTACCTCTCGCTCCCACTGCCTCTCTCCTGCTTTTGCTTGCTCTCTCCATTTTAATAACCACTGCCCTTTTCTGTGACCCCTTTAAATAATGGCATAAATGGTCAATAGACCTAAACATATAAATATTTCCTTAAAACAATGCCCTTACATTTATAGCAGCCAAACCTGAATGTTGGGAAGCGCTTTCTCTGTACAGGAACGAATAAATACCTCACCAAGCATGAACATATATCAAGCCAAGAAAATCCCCACAATAAATGGAGAGTAAAAAAAATATTTTAGGAAATATCATTAAAAAGCAGAAAAAAACCCAGAAAATCACAGTTTTTAATTCCCATCTGTTTAATTTATGAATACTAGAAATATTCCTCTGTTCTTGCTATTAAGATTAGTTGTGTCCAGGTAAGCACGTTATGTGGTTTCTAGCTGCTGGTGGGATTTTACTGATTTTATTATCTAATAAAAACTTTCCAGGTTAACAGTAACAAAATTTGGCTCACAACCCAGATGTTGACTGAAATCTTAAAAACTCCTTAGCTGTCAGAAAGGTTGTGTGAACTCTGTTGCAGCTGTATTTGCTTCTCTTACAACGGAGTTTATGCTCTTGTAGGCATTGTCCATGTGTTGGTAAGGGATGAAGGAGGAAGATGCTTACAGGGAGAGTGGCTGGAGGTTGGCTGGAGGGGAACAGTAGGGATTTTTTAAATATGGGCCCTTTAGATTCAGTGTAATGGGTTGCTTTTCAAGTAAGTGGCTTGAAACCAATGGCACTGTGTGAGGGAGAAGATTGCACTGAGGTGTCTGAACCTGGCTGCTGCTTTTATTTTTGAGACATGAAAATTCTGTGTTAGTGGGCTATTACCCAGTAAAACTCAAAACTGGAAAAGCACAAAAGTACCAAAAATGCCACCCCAGAAGCAGTCCAGCTGAGAATTGTTCCTCAAGCTTTGTTTTAGAGAGCCCAGGAGGAAGGACGACTTTCAGCGGGTTATCAGCTGGAGCAAACCAAAGGAGGCCTGTGAAGGTACAGGAGGATTTTGTGAAGATTTCCTTCTCTAAGGGAGTGATTAGTGTCTGGCTGTTGCTCTGAGAGTCATTTTGTAATTGATTGTGCATTAATTTTCTGGCTCTGATCTTGCACCAGCGCTTACAGTTGACTTGTGTGAACTGAGTGTGTTATTTTTATCAAGTAAACTTTCCTTGCATTAATAAAATTAATGCTGCAAAGATTCTTCTTGTGGAGCAGCAAAAATTGTGGCAAAGCAGAAGAAAATGTAGTTTTCAAAGACCTTTATAGTAATTATAATTTTAAAATTCAAGCTCTTCAGCATGAGAGTGAGCTCTGTCATACAGGTAAGAAGCATTTTATTTTCAAATAAACAAGATTACCAAATACTTTAAAGATAGTCTTTGGTACAGAAATTTCATATGCTTTTATGTTTTTCTTCAAGTTAGATTTTATAGACGAACAGGGTGATGACAAAGGAAATTTCAAGTAAAAAAATCCAAGCAGGTCCTATAATTTATTTGTGTATTATTAACTATTTTCATGATTTATAATTTTTCCAAGAAAAATGTAAAGAAGTATTAGTGAAGGTTGTACCTAACTGAAGATTTAATGCTTCCTCAGTTTCAGTTTGGGATGACAAAACTTGGGAAGCCCAAAATTTAAAAACTAAAGAAGGAATCCTTCAGTTACATGTTTTATATCATAGAGGAACTAAGAGTCTTAAGCTCAGTTTTCTTTTCCAACTGAGATGATTTTAATGTCTCTGATGTAATGTAGCTGTAACACTTGTAAAGCCAATGTTATTCCAGTGCTGCAATTTATAAAATCACAGACAAAGAGAAGTGCCAGTGGTAGACGTACGGTCCTACAGTTAAATCCCATGCTCTGAACTATGATTCAGCTCCTGATTCTTTTGCAGATTCCTCTGATCATTCAGTTTTTAAAATCCCTCACTGCCTGACTAGTTAGTGGGGATGGGGAGAGCCAATTGTCTGCCATTCATCTTTAATTCTGCTCTTGTAAGAATTTTTCTATCTCTTTGGTTTTACATTTACAAGCAGGCTGAAAACTCAGTTGCCCAAGGACAACATCCATGGAGTCCTTGCCTTCCCCACAAGCGCTGCAAGGAGCTCCTGGGGGCTGTGCTTTGCCCCTTTTCCCTCCTGCAGGCCCTGAACAAGGTGGGAAGGATCTGACAGGGGGACCAGTCTTTTTTACAAGTCAAGAACCATGGGCAGCAGCATATCCTCAAAAGCAGAGATCTGCTTTGGCAAATCCTAGCGTAGGAGAGGACTTGGTGAGCTCCAGTATTTTGCTGCTGGTTTGTAACCTTGAGGGCAGAAAAGCATCATTTTCACACCTTGTCTTAGGACCTGCATTGGCCTTCGTTCTGCTTTATCCATCCCATACTCTTCAGCTTTCATTATTTTAAAGACAAGGTGCCTTGTAACCAATTCCAAAGGAGATAGCAGGCTTATTCTGAATCCTTGATGGCTTCTCCCCCTACATTCTTCCCTTTAAAACAATATTGCTATTATTAGAAGGCATTCAAAACAGGGACATGGTGTCACTGTCCACCAAGGCTTCACTCTCTGTGCTTAGATATGTGCTATACCTTTGTCACAGGATAAGAGAAAGGAGACATGGCAGGCCTCAAAGCTGTGCATGAAACAGCTCTAAATAATAGTAATAATAGGTATTTTTAAAAGTCTGTCTTTTAGGGTTGAGTGGGCTCTGTGTGCCCCATTTACGCCTTTTTAATTCTTGAACAATAGCTGTGGGGTTTCTTTCCCTGCAGCACAGGAGCGAGGTTAAACATTATTTCTGTAACAGCCTTTTGTTTCCAGCTCCCATGGAGAGAGGGGGGAAAAATTGAGATAAAGAAGTGTTATTAAAATTGTGACACACGGCTCTGGGAGTACGTTAAAGATAGAAGGAGCCAGGACGTCAGGAAAGAAATAATGAAATGCAAAAATCACCCAGACTGACAATTGGGAGCCTATGTAGCAGCTTAGCCTGTTGGTCCAAGGCTATTTGTCATAATCAGCAGCACTTTTCTCATTAGCAAAAAGCCATTACCAGTGGACTTTATCAGCAGCTGTGAGTTATCAAGGGGCACACAGCAATCCTAGCGTGCAGTCGTGGGGTTCAGCCGGGGTCCAGCTGCTTTAATAAGCCGCCAACTCTTTCCCCAAGTTCCCAGTCAGGTGTCAGTGCCATTCCTGGTGAGGCAGCCGAGTGCAGTGCATTAACCACCTCACTGCAGCACCTGCCCACTGCCCAGCACGGGCAGAGCCTCCGTCCTCCTCCTGCTTTGCCTTCCCTCACAGCCAGCCCAGGGCTCCCCCCCAGCTGGGCCATGTCCTCCCACTTGCCTGGGCCAGCCCTCACCCTTCCCTTCCCTTCCCTTCCCTTCCCTTCCCTTCCCTTCCCTTCCCTTCCCTTCCCTTCCCTTCCCTTCCCTTCCCTTCCCTTCCCTTCCCTTCTCCTGCCTTCCCTTCCCTTCCCTTCCCTTCCCTTCCCTTCCCTTCCCTTCCCTTCCCTTCCCTTCCCTTCCCTTCCCTTCCCTTCCCTTCCCTTCCCTTCCCTTCCCTTCCCTTCCCTTCCCTTCCCTTCCCTTCCCTTCCCTTCCCTTCCCTTCCCTCCCAGCCCAGGGCTCCCACCCAGCTGGGCCATGTCCTCCCACTTGGGTGGGCCAACCCTTCCCTTCTCCTCCCTGCTTTGCCTTCCCTTCCCTCACAGCCAGCTCAGGGCTTCCACCCAGCTGGGCCATGTCAGCCCCACTTGCCTGGGCCAGCCCTCAGCCCTTCCCTTCTCCTGCCTGCTTTGCTTTCCCTTCCCTCCCAGCCCAGGGCTCCCACCCAGCTGGGCCATGTCCTCCCACTTGCCTGGGCCAGCCCTCAGCCCTTCCCTGCTCCTCCCCTGCTCTCTTCCAGGCTGCTCAGCCTCCTTGCAGCCACCAAACTGCTCTTCTCTTTCTTGCTCCTTCTCCATTTTCTTTCCATATAAAGCCCAACCTACTCCTTCCTCTTTGGCCTCCAATGGAGGTGCCATCCCATTCCTGCATGTGAGAGTACAGGTTGGATTTTGGAGGAGCGCCTCCAAACCTGCTCCAGCTGTTGTTGGTCATCTAAATTGTGGTTGACTTGGCTGTGTCTGAGCTCAGAGGGAGATTTTCCTTCTCTGCTCTGTGTTCTGTGTATCCTGTGAGATGGGTAGTCCCATCCTGCCTTCTTAGGACATATTTAGACTTTTCTTTTCTGTAAGTATTCTCTGTCATCTTTTCCAGAGGTCATGTCTTGTCTCCAACAGGCAACTAGAGCAAAAATTGCCCTTTTTCCGTGCAGCTGTGCTGTCCCCATGGCAGGAGGCGTTGAGCAGAGGTGGCCCATGGCAGGTCCTGGGCCTAAAGCAGGGGCAGGAGCAGCTTCCAGGCTGGGAAAATGGAGCTCAGCACCAGCCTGACGTACAGGTATCCTTTCAGGGCTGCTTGGATAGAGACATCCAGCCAGAGGAAAGAATGATTCAAAACTTCATGAAGTGCATCCAAAGCATCCTTTTATCCCAAGGAAGGAAATGTGCCTCCCCTGCTCTCCTTTTCTCCAAACAGTAGTAAAATAAATGTTTTGCTTAAGCTGTTGTAAGGAACTCTTCCTTTGAATAGGAGGAAGTTCAAAGCAATTCAGTGCCAACTCCACTTTCTTCACTGTGACTGGAGTGGGAAATTTGAGACATTTTAAGATAATACCAAATAGTAGATTGGGCAATGCACTGGGAGGTGAACATGTCCATCTGCATATGGGCATGGTGCTCAGAGTGCTGCTCCACCAGAGCCACCTGGAATCATTACAGGTCATGAACTGAAGGACTTGAGTGGATCTAAAATCTAATGAAGTCAGTGAAAAGCCTCTCATTGACTTCAGCAGACTTTGACAGAGGTGCTAATTGAGGGGAAAAAATGTAATTTTACACAAAGCTAAAAATGGTACTGGTACAAACAAACCCCTGCACTTGAGATGTGGAAATTGATTTAAGGACATCCCTATTTTCCATCCTGTGTTTAAATTGGATCTAGACACACTCTTAGCTATACTAATTTAAATTGCTGCACAATCAAACTTAAATAAATAATTGATGCTGTCAGGGATGAGAAAACATCTGCAGAGACCATGGGTAGCAGCAATTTCACCTTGCATTGGAATTTGCCATTTGGATACCAGCACTGGAAGAGGCTCCCCTTCAGAGGCACATATACAGGGCACAGTTATCAAACCTCCTCTAGACACTGAATTGTTCAACAAATCTGCTGGTTGCCCTTTTTGGGGTATAACAGGTGCAGATGGATGAGTTTGTCATGGACTTCAATTATATAGAGAGGTCAGATCATCCTGCTGTGCCTTATTCCACTGTCACCTCTCCTGCACCAACATCAGAAACAAAATCTCAGGAAAAAAATTGGATCTTGAGTGACAAAACACTTGTTTAGCTTTGAAAATATTAATGATATTCTGACTTTATAGGAGATTTTTGGTAGTATAATGCCATCTTTTTTTTTTTCTTTTTTTTAAATACAGGACTATTGCACAAGTTGGAAATCCATTCATTATTGCCTACATTGTGCACCACGATCTCAGACAGGCTGTAGGAAATTTTTACCACTATTGTCCTATGGTATGGGTAAGTAAGAGTCTCATTTGATGTGGAAAAATACTAAAAACATCAACAGGTTCCAGCTTTTGCAAACTGGAAGGAAAGGCTTAAAGAACAGGCTACCTTCATGCTTATGTTCTTTCATTCTTATTTAAATTCTATGAAGTATTTTTGAGGTATTGCCTGGGAAATGCTGTTGTGCAGGAGCATTAACAAACAACTGGGTTTCCTGAGAGCAGAAAAGCTCTGCAGCGGTGGGGCCCAGGGGTGGTGGGAGCAGCCCTCAGCTCACGGGGCCCGAGAGCCCCAACCCTGGCAGCTGCCAGGAGAGGGAGGAGGAGTCCAAAGAGGGACCACAAGCTGGCTCCAAATGTACTGAGGAGATTTTTCCATCCCTCTTTTCTCATATCTTAACCATACATCTAAAATAAAAAGTAACTGCTGTGGTTTTACACATATGCTCTATACCGCAGGGAATATCCACTCCTTTGGAAGCGTTGCTGCTTGGAAACACCTGCCAAGAGCTCGTTCTCCCAGGAAATCCACGCCAAACCACTGGCCAGGTGACCACTGGGTTAGTTAGAAAGGGCTCGGGGACCAGACTTTTGTAGATAGTACTTTTCCTAATATTAGCTGTCCAGGCAAAAAGCCTTCACTCTTTTTTTACCTCTCCCCCCCCACACTTTTGGGATTTATATTTATTTTTAACAAGTAAGATGCTGGTAACAGGCAGCTGAATTTAATGATCATTGTAGGTACTTCAAACTGAATTATTCTGTCCTGTAATATGCATATTTCACATATATGTATTCTATTCTCTGAGATTCCAGGGGGAAAGCAGGTTGTTCATAGTTTGGAAAAGTTGTCAATTTATTTGCACTGCGAAGAGCTGAGATGTGAGCATCTGAAACAGCAGCAAATCAATTCTGGCTCAGCAGGGAACAGCGAGCACCCACTGACTCCTCCCGCAGGGGTGAGTGCTTCAGGCAGGAGGGAGGGAATGGGCCCCGGGTGCATAATGCAAATTCCAGCAGATTGCCTCCATTCAAGGGAAAATCAAGGACAAAAAAAGATTTTCTTCTGCTTCCCATGGTGATTTTCCTCAGTGCTTTTTGGTAAAAACACAGTGGAGTTGACCTTGGAATATTTTTACCTCTAGTAAATTTTAGGATTCACTGCAGGAGGGTGAATGTAATGTGGTGGTTTTAATATAAGATGTTTTACACCTCATTTGGGGTATTTTGTCTAATGGTCTCTGTCTTTTGGATCTGTGCAGCTCTATACCTCAGGATATTGTTTAATACTGATTTTCATATCCTAAAAAATACAAGAATCTGCAGGGAAAATGCTGCAATTTCAATGAAATAATAAACATCTTACTTTTGAAATATTCATAAGAAAGAACCCGATCATTATATGGCATTTATGTAAACCTGAACTTTTTTTGTTATTGAGCACAGAAAATAAATAATCTTATTATTTATCTTGCACATTGGTCCACTTTAAGCCAAACTGATGCATCTTGTAAATGGGACTGTAATCTCAGCCATGAGAATCAGCAAAGGAATTGTTCTCAAGAGACAGAAGCAGAAGGAAAGAACTGGAGGGGAAAATCACTCACTTTCCTTGATCAGTACTAGTCCAAAAGAAAAAAAAAAGAGAGAATGATCATATCACATCTATTCTTTTGGACAGATCTATAACCAAAGAGTTGTGATACTAGGGTTATTAAATATTTTGGATAATACACATTGACCCTGCAACCCATTTGATTCTCTCTTCAAGTCTGTTCCTTCATTTTTTTCCCTGAAGATTCCTGAAATTCTTCATAGAGTAGAAAAACAGCTCACCTTTTGTTCAGACTTAAGCGCAGCAATCACTATTATCTTTATTATTATTTTGCATAGACAGCTTGTGCAAAACAATGTTTAACTTGGATAAATGTAAGCAATGTATGATAATCCTAGATGTTGCTGTAGAATGAGATGAAAGGGTCTGAGCAATGCTAAGAAAAGTATAGAAGTATTAATGGAATTCCAACAGAAGGGAATAAGTTATATAACACTGCTGAAAATGTAAAAGTCTACTTCTTATATTAGAAAAATACCTCACAGCACTTGGCTCTGCTGCCAAGTCAGCGATTAACTTTGTGACTTAAGCTGTATTTCAGTGTTTGGCTGAGCAGAGGTGAACATTCACAGCTGCCCCTGGAGTCTGAGGGCAGAACCACATCTGGGTCAGCAGCACAGTGCCAGGTGTGCTGCAGCCACTGCTCTGCCCTGCTGGACACAAATAACAGCCCCTGTGTGAGGTAAGGGATATCAATTAATAGACCTGTGTTAATTCAGTGTGCGGCTACAGACTGTGGCAAGAATTGAGTTAGCAAAGCATTAAAAAATGCAACAGGTGGAATGAATTCTCCTGGTGTCAAAACCATAATCCTAAAAAAGTACAGCTTAAATTAAGGTAGAATTTAGATTTGGTAACACAGCCTGTGTCCAGAGGCACTGGTTTATGGACTTTGTGCCAACCACAGACCAGCCTAGAGAACCCTACAGCTCTCCTTGTGCAACACAAACACTCATGCAGCAATTCCCCAAGCTGTTATGAAAGATGCAGGTGCATTTTTATGCATGCTGAAGCTTCTGAAGGCTCTGTGTGTGTGTGACTGTGTCTGTGTGTCAGCTCACATGCCACCAGCATCTCCAAGCAGCACTGTTCCTTCCAAAAGAGAAGTGTCTGCGGACAAACATGGTCTTTGTAATTTATTCTGCACGTTCGCAATATTGAGAAATTTTGAGTGGTTTGGCTTTCCTGGCAGAGCTGATGCCGTATGAGATCCCCTTTTATAAGGATGACTGAGTGATGCAGAGAGTTTAAGTGACAGTTCATTCTCTTCTAAGCTTCCCCTCAGCCAGTCTCAATTTGCAGAAGGAGATGGAAAGGGAAACAGGGAGTGAGATACTTTATAAAGACAAAAATCACAGATGTGAGGTTGGACCATCCAGTCCACAGACTTCCAGGAAGAGGATTTACTTTATGTAATCTGCCAGGGCATTCTCAGGAGTAAAGATGACAGTGGGATCAAGAATCACTAATGGAGAAGAAAGTGGTGATCAAGAGGAAAAGATGAAGATGTGATGGGAGTCTGTCCCTCCTTAGATCTATTCTCACCTTGCTCTACCTCCCTGTACCACATCAGAAAGCTGGAAGTACCTGGAAACACAGGTGATCCCAGACAGATCGTAGGGAAGTGTTCCCAGTGACTTCTGCTACTGTTTCTGCAATCACTGTGCCTATTTTTATTGGAAATATTACAGAACACTGCCCCTTTGGCAGTCTCCATGGATTTCAGTTCTTGGAACCTGCTTGGATTCTCTTCCAAGTTGTTTTTCTTGGAATCCTAGATTGTTGCCCTTGACTTCAGAAAATATCTGATTTTAGACTGGATTTTGAAATATCAGCTATGAAATGAGAGTATTAAGGAGGGAAACAACCAGTAACACCCGCAGTGATATGATCTAGAGTTAAGCTTATGTAAAATTTTTTGGCAGTGATATAAAATTTCTCTCTGATGCCCCCTTTTCAGTTTCTTCTTATCATCTGAATCCCCTTATTTTCCACCTTCAGCTTTGTCTCCATCAAGTCCTTTCCTATATGTCACTGCTTCTCCATGTTTTTGTCATGTTTTTTGGACAATCTTCACTGAGCTGATAGGATCAGAGAAATTTCTGACTAGTTTTGTGAAAACAGGCAGGAAAGAAGGGAGTAACCCTTTGTGGGAAGGGGTTACCTGTTCTGAAAAGCCTTCTGAAAAGAAAAATACATGGAAATTAGTGTTGAATTTTATGTCTAAACTCATCCTTGAGCATCATGAAAGAGGCTCTGCTGCTGTGTGACACCTTCAAGCCTTAAGGTTGAAAATGCACTCCCTGCATTTTACCATACTTCCTTTCTTAAGATCTCTTAAATTTTCAGGTTATTTTGAAACCAATATTCTTGTTCAGATTTGCACAATCAAAAAATAATCTCTAAATAAGCAGAGAATATCTAATATTTCAGAGCTTTCTGCTTTATCCCAAAGCAGCCGACCCAACCTTTAGTTTCACAAGTGGCACAATTTCCCCTCCTGCTCCCAGGGGTGTGCCAATGAGAAAAGGCTGCAGCCTCAGTCTTTATTATTGCACCTTATCATGCTCAGGTTTTCTTGTTTATTCTCCCCAGGATTTAAAAATCTTGAGGACCAAATCGTAGAACTGCCTAATCAGTGGTGAGTGAACAAGTGCAGCCTCCTGAAAGGAACAGAAGTGCCTGGGGTGCAGCAAATTCATTGTGACAAATTTCTCTTTGAATAAAAACAAGGCGTCTTCAGCAACCTGCAGTTCAGGACCACGAGAAATAGATAAGGTTTGCACATTCCCAGAAGGTTAATGGGCTTTGGCATCCACAGCAAAGTGGGGAACACCAGAATAAAACCTGGTTTCTCTGAAACCCCCAGGGCTGCTCTGCAGGCAGTCAAACTGAGGACGGGGCTGCTTTCATGAGTGCTCCCATCTCCCACCCTGTCACAACGGCACACACAGACTTGTCTCTTAGGTATGGAGGTCTTAAAATATTACAAAAGACACCTTGCCCAGGCCAAATATCTTGGGCAGGTTTTGCCAGGCACAAGTGGCCTGGGGAGGTGATTGTCACGGAATCACAGGATGGTTTGGGATGGAAGGGACCCTAAAGGCCATCCCCCTGCAGCCCCCTGCCATGGCAGGGACACCTTCCACCACCCCAGGCTGCTCCCAGCCCTGCCCAGCCTGGGTCCAGGGGCATGTGCAGCTCCTCTGGGCACCCTCACAGCAAAGGATTTCTTCCTGACATCTGCTCTATACCTGTTCTCAGTTTAAAGCCATTCTCCCTTCTCCCATCACTACATGCCCTTGTAAAAAGTCCTTGTAAGAGATGTGGCGCACGCTGCAGCCAGGACAATGTCAGGCTGCCCTTGTGTTACACGTGCATATGCAAGTTTGAATTTCTTGCAAGAAAACAGGTTCCATCCCTTGAAGAACTTTGCCTGAGAACAGTACAGACAGTTGGAGCAAGGGAGTGACCAGCCTGCGCCAGATGAATGCCAGAACCCAGTTCCTGCTGCTGGCCAAGAGCAGCTGCCCACAGGGACAGCCGAGAGCCAGGCAGGAGCCCAGTCTTTGTTAGGGTAATGTGTGAAAGGATAAGCCTCATTCTAACCTTTAGCAATTAGAATTGTTTTCAAATCCGAAACAGTCCAACACACCTTTCTGGTGTTGTGTCTGTCATTCCAGCTGTACTCTGAATGCTTTTTATTAGCAATATAAAGCCAATACTGCATAAAGATGATTTAAAAGAAATTTGTGTGGATGCAAGTGCTGTTGTCTTCACTGCAGGGAAAGAAAAAAGACAAACCCCCCTTCCTTATTCCTAGGCAGCGAGACAGCAATCAG
This sequence comes from Ammospiza caudacuta, assembly GCF_027887145.1. Classification (NCBI taxonomy): domain Eukaryota; kingdom Metazoa; phylum Chordata; class Aves; order Passeriformes; family Passerellidae; genus Ammospiza; species Ammospiza caudacuta. Next base: position 78,057,995 of record NC_080596.1, read on the forward strand.
AGACATACACCTTATGGTAAATTAAGAAGTTTTACAGGGACAAAAATAGTAAAGAAACTTCCTCAAAATGGCTGCAGGAGCCTTACCCCACTGAAGCTGACAGGAACGTGTCTATATATGTCCAAATGTCCATGCATTTCAGACAGGCTCTATGAGACTAGTCAAATGTTTCATTAATATTCCAGTGTTAAATAGTTTAATCATTTTCCTTCTTCCCATGTTAAATTTGAGAGTCTAACAGAAATGAAGCAAACCCATAAAAAGGCTGGATTTTTACTGGTTATTTCCCTTTCCCAATGGAGCTAAATAGAAAACAGAGGAATAAAGCCTGTGGCTGTGACAGGGTTAATAGTAAAGACTTTTTTTTTTCAGTTTGAAATGGCTCCATGGTTCGAGAATGACTCTTTGCTTCCCCTCTTAATCTGTATTTTACGAGTGAGAAGCTTTGCATTATGCAAATCGTTAGATAGGAACAGGTGACATTTCAGCAAAGAACATGATCAGCGGCCCGGGCCTGGATTGGGCTGCTGATTTATACATTAGTATTTGTCACAAGGATCCCACTACTTCACACCACACTCTGCAATTTGCTTTTCTATTTTTTCCTGCCCACAATCCTTAAGGTGGAAACTTCATCAAAGTATTTAAAACACGCTGCTTGGAGCAAAGGGAGCTGGTTTTGTTTCGGAATCAGGACTGAAACAGCACAGTCGTGTTTTGATGGCTGTTTGCTGGTGTTAATTGTCACTCTGTGCTTTAGGCTTGCTGGAGCTCCTGCACATCTGCACAGCTCCAGATCCAGATGTGCTGCAGCAGGGAAAACCCTCTGGGAGTCCACTGGCCCTACTGCAAAATGGGGAAATCTGAAGGACAACCTGGACTTTTATTTAAACTTTATGAACAACATCTTCAAAATGAAAAATGTGTCAGAATGCAACTATTTGTTGCTCATTTTTATTTTTTCCCTTCTGGACCTTCTGTAATGGCAGGCAGGCTCAATAGAGATTGATTTGTATGCCATGAGATACGTTTTGGACTGTAAATTATTTCTGAAAAAAAAAAACCAACTTATTGGAAACAAAGGAAGAGGATTTACTGCCATTGAATTTAAAAACAGGAATAGTTGTTTTTCTTCCTTTCATCTTCTAGTTCTCTGCCACATTTTGTTTTTTACTTTTACAGTGGTTTTTCTCCTGCCCTGCTAAAACTTTGAATTATAACAGCAGCTTAAATCAGGGGACAGGAGAGGTTGTTAGGTGGTTGGATGCCATTCAACAGCAAGTGAAAGCAATGCTGTTTTCAGCATGGTGTCTGTGTGTCTGTGCTCCTCTGCAGGGACAGGAGAAGCGTGTTTGGTGTGCAGGGCATGCTGTGAGAGCACAGCAATCACACCCCAAAGGCAGCAGGGCAACCCCTTTACCCAGATGCAGATTGCTCTCGGTTTCACAGCAGCCTTCAGGGCAAATATCAACTGCTGGTCTTCTTTCAGCTGCCTGGCTGCCAAAGGCACTGGGGCAGGGCTGTGCCTGCTCTGCGTGGCGCAGAGTTGGCACGGCCTCACCCCAACGCTGCAGGGCACGGGCTCAAGGCAATGTCACCAGCAGCATTTGCTGCGGATCAGGGCACGCAGGAAGGCAGAGGCGTCGCTTTGCTCCTGCACTGATTCTGGCAGGCTCTGTTTCTCCTGTCCCTGCCTGTGCCCATCCCAGGCAGGGCCCCCCCTGCACTGGGCACCCCTCAACGCGGCGTTTTGTGTTCTCAGAGCTCAGCAGGGGCTCTGTGAAAGGCTCCTCTAAAGGCAATAACAAATAACTGGGCTGTGGGAGCGTCTGCTCCCCTCTGTGTACTGAGGCTGCACTGACTTGGGCCCTGATCTGGGCAGGAGCCGGGCACCGAGAGCTGCTGAAGCTTCTCTTCATTCTAAATCAAAGACAAATCTTTATCAAAAATAAACCTCTGGGTTTTCTTAAGGTTTTCCTAAGAGCCGTGCTACTTCAGGAGGGGAACTTCTTCCCCTCCTCTTTCTTAGTCTGCTCTTTTGGCTCTTTCTTTGATGCATGCAAACACAGAACCAATTCTTCTCCTCATTTCTGTAGGGCCTTTGATATCTTACACCTGTTACAAAGGAAGAATATTAGGTCAAGTGAATAATTTTGGTTTATACCTTGCCATATGCTTGTGACATTAATGATTCTTAGGGGTGGAACTTGAATGAGAAGCTACCTTTGTAGCTGTATATTCTAATTTCTCCTGCTTTCATTTATGTGGATTTTCAAATGACATAGAAATAACTCATTCCAGATGGCCCTTTTTTCCCTAAGCCTCTCAGCTATGTTGACAATTCACTGTCCTTGAAAGCCACATTTCCCTGGCCTTTGAAAACACTTCTACTTACAAATGTCTCATTTTAGGACATATGTGGAAAAGCCTCTGTTGGATACAGAATTCAGCATATGGCACTTACCTACCTGCAGTCATGTCCACAAATCCTTCAATGGGATCATATTTTACCTTGAGCTCCTTGGTTTTTACCTGGAATAATGGCTTAAGTTCCTTCTTAATGTGTTCTCTTATCTCCTTAAGGTAACTTCAGCAAAGATAAGAATGTTCTGCTGAGAGTGGCACCAGCCCATCACTCACTCATGTCAGAAATCATTACCATTTCTTAATATCATCCCAATTAAACTTCAGCTCAATCCAGATGTTCCCAGCTGTGGTGACAGCAATGCCTTTGGCACGAGCCCCTGCTGTGGGTGATTCTCCCAGTGCTGGGGCCGGCTGTGTGAGGGCTCCTGCTCCAGGTCCATGAGGAGCTGCCCCGGCCTTCCCAAACCTGCTCCAGGTCCTGGCACTGCTGTGTGGAAGGAAGGGGAGCACAGCCCCCAGGCCATGGTGGAACACTCAGGTGGGGTTTGCTGTGGGCATTGGTTTGGAATTTGGGAGTTTGTACCCAGGCACCCCACACCAAGGCTATAAAATTACTTACTGATGGAATTAACACAGTGAGCAGTCCAGGCACAGATGAAATCAATCCCATAACAGTGGCACAAATCACACTGTGGTCATATTTAATGACATGTACAGTGAATGACTGTGACTGTTTTTATAGCCATGCTTTATCTCAGATACATTTTTGATTGCCATATCAAATACTGACTGGATTTCCACAGCTTTCACATTCCACTGTGTTTTTAGGATGGGCTTTTGGGGATTGCTCCTATCTCACTAACTTCCTCTGCTTCATTATTTGTGTATCATCTCTCTGTTCATATTTTCTGTTGCTGTAACACAAACCCTTCAAAGCTCTTATGGCATTTCTTGAAGGCTGGGTAATTTCTCTCCTTGTCAATGAGATTATTATGATTATCCTCATTTTACAGGATGGGAAGCTGGAAAAGAGATGTGACAAAATGCTTTGTCTGGAAGAAGGATGCTCGTGTGTATGCAAAGTTATCACTCACAGTTTTGTATTTCCTCTTTTATTTATACACCCAACAGTTTGCTGAGGCCAGAAGGTGTGAGAATGTTTCTGGTGGAATCCTTTCCTAAAGCAGGTGTGAGCAGCAGGTCTCCGCATCTTTCCTCACAGAAAAGGCAGCATTATGAGCTGCAACATTTGTCATTTCATTGTTAATAAGACCCAACCACCAAAACCTCTGTATATAGAGGCAATGCTAGTTTTACTGGTGTTTAAACACAGTTATTTCTCCGATGAGGTTAAAATGGAGAGAATAAATGATACCTTATTAGACTGGAGGAACTGAGGTGTCTTACCCAACAGAACCAGAACTTTACCCCAGTTCTTAAGCATCTTTCTGTAACCACAGCAGGGAATTCTTTTTGGAAACTCATGAAATTAAAGAATTTATGCCATCTGTGGATTTTTTAAAGTAACAGGTAAACACTTATCTTGGATTTATTTGTGCTCTTTCAGATGAATAAAAGTAAGACCAAATTAGTAAGAACTTTTTCATGGAACTCCTGTAGATGTTCACAGTACCAGATTCTTTAAATAACTCTTTTAATTCACTCTCTAATTGCCTAAGAAAAGATGCTAAGGAACATTAAGATGTGCACAGCAAGGTGCAGTGACCTATTTGATAGTTGGTTTTCTCTTGATAGGGTTTTCTACACTGCCATGTAGTGGTAATGCAGGTGGCACACGCCTGTGAGGACGAGCACCTTGCCATAGCCTGGCCTCTGGTCAGCCCTGCTGGCTGTGCTGGGGCAAGAATCATCCATCCCCAGCTGTTTGACACCATGGGGGAGCTGTCTTTCCATGGATGAATGCAAAAAAATTGTTATGACTGTTACCTGTAGGATACTGGTAATACAAGATAGAATGGGAAGCTGTCATTTGTCAGTATTAATCTGGAGTTTTATATATGGTGGAAGGCACTGTCTGTTTGGGGTTGTATTGTCTGTGCAAGGGAATGATGTTGACTTAATTGAAATCATCAATTCCTATCTCAAAACCTTGGATTTCTTGTTGTCTTACAGCAAAATGTCATATCAAGCCTGTTTTTCTGTTCAGAAAACCTATGAATTGTAAAAAATAGGTAATAAATTTCGTTCAAATACCAAATTTTTGACAGAGCTTGAAATAAGGAAGAAATCTGGAAGAAATAAGGAAGAAATATGAGATTAGTAATGGCAAGGATCTGTTGGTCTCCTTGAATTCATCCAGTGATGAGAGACCTCAGCTCTCCTGGCTGAGGCTGGCTGTGCACTTCATGTGGCTGCTGTGCTATTATTGTTGGTTCTCCATTCCCCTGCCTGTTAATACAGATGGAAAGTCAGTCCTTGCTTCTGCATGCTTCCTTTATCCAGGTTTGAGTTGTATTATGTTTTTTTCAACCTTGCCATTCTTGAGTTGTCCATAAAAGTTTTGGCTCACTATATATTGACTACCACAATGTCTACGGAGTTGGTTGGACTTATACTTTGAAATAAAATGTTAGCTAATATATAAACCATAACTACATATATAATTCATAATTACAGGTGCAAGAAATTACATACATGGCCAAGTCATCACAGGGAGTTGTTACTGTCTCTTTACTTACCTACAGAATTATGTATTAACCAACTTCTTCCTCAGCATGCTAAAAAACATTAAAAAAATTATGTTTTTCCAAGCAGTTGAGCTAGTTCATCATAATAAAAGCAGAGGAAGCACAAAAAAGAGTTGCTGTCTTGTGGCTGTGTGTGTGTGCTGGTTTAACAGGTGTGAAATGTTCTCCTGATGTGGACTGAAGAGAAAAACCACATGGGATCAGCTCTGAGGAGCATTGTGTAGGGCTGGAGGATTTGTGCTATTTGTGCACATCCTCGTGGGATGTGGGTGCTTAGAGAAAACGTGTCAGAGTGAGATTTCAGAATGAATTGGAGAAAGATCAAGTTCAGTGAGACTTTGATGCTTTTGGGCCCACTCATAATTCAGAGGAACAGTAAATTACATAAATATTCTAACTTTGTCTTGAAACAGGACAGAATTGATTTGGCATCTGGAACTGCCCCAACCCTTTCAGCCTTTTATGATGAGTATCAGAATCATGGCAGACTCTGATCTCCTAAAAAATCTTTACCTCAGGAGACATTTTTGCCAGTCAAAAATACAGAGATAACTTGACTATAATGCATTTATACCATTTGCAACTCTGGATGCTGATCCTAATCCCCAGATCACAGTTTATCTGTGACAACTCTTTCCTCCAGCCATGGCAGAAAAGAGGAGAAAGTGTGCTTGCACCTTCAGCTGAGCGATTGTGCTGGGTCCCAGGAGCCTCCATGTGCAGAATGGAAATCCTCATCTCCTGTGCTCCCGTTTCCAGGCAATCCCAGCCCCACAGTGGGCATGGACAGCAGGGTTCAGGTGCTGCTCCCTCCATCACTCCACGGTAATCTGCTGCTGGAACCAAAACCAGCAAGACTTGTGCTGCCAGAAAGGCATGTGACCTGCAACTGCACTCTGAGATATTTGAAAATGAAGCAGGACAATGTTTTTTACCAAAGTCTCAGCTTCTCAGTGGAATCTGTAAAAATTTCCCTGTAATACACTTTACTGGCCATTACCTGATAGTATTTCTAGAGGACCTTTCATGGCAAAGGACTTGCAAAGCATGGACATACAACACTGCTCTTTCTGCAGAATGGAGAAGAGGTGAGAGAAGTCCTGTGAGGGAAACAGGACTGTGGGGCAGGGGGAAAGCCAAAATGGAGAAACTTCACCAGACAGCCTCTAAAACTTGGGTAGATCAGGTAAAACTTGTGTAGATCAGGTACAGCCTGGATTTTAAAGGTTTGCCCAAACTGACCTTAGAACAATGGTAAGCTAAGGGGTGATTTGAGCATAAGGATTTAAAGCTGTGGTTTGAGGATCTAGGTTGATAAATCACATAATTATATAGTAATTATTAATTGCGTATTGCCACAGAAAGTAGGGAGTTATAATGGTTAGAATGACTTATTTTGCCTTTGCTGAGGTTGCTGAAGATGCATCTTATAGGAAAAGTTCCTGTAACTCGTGAATTGTTATAGAGATTCCACCTTAAATGGATTTTATCAGCCTGTGCAGCGGCAAGCCCAGGCTAATATTGGCTCCAATAAAGAACAAATCAGTGCCCAACTCGACTCGTCTTATCGCACAGTCAAAACTGATGGCTGCAGAAGTCATAAAGATCCCATTTAATCTCTCGCCTATCTATCACTGTGAATGTCTTTATCCTCTTTGTGCAGTGGTAATATCTGCTCATTATGAAAGCAAAATAGATCTGGCATGAATAAAAGCGGAATGAAGTGCTCACTTTGATTTTGACAGCATGATCAGTGGAAGCAGTAATCTGTGAGAATCAAAAGGGCTAAATTATTCCATAACAGTAATTTGAGGGAACAGCTCAGAGCATACACATCTGCTTTCATATATTGTGACGTGCACTGATAAAACATCCTTCCCAATTTTCTCTCTCTGTGCTTGACTAATCTGCAACAGCTCTCACAATGTCTAATCACGCCATCAAAAGGGAGAAGAAGTTCAATGGAGACTCAAATGAAAGAAGATTGGAAAACTATCCTCAATTGAAATTACATTTGTAAATGAGCCATAGTTTTTCTGTTCAGAGTGCATTATGGCAAATCTGCCTGAAGAAGTAGTTATGCTGAAGAACAGCAACATGTATCTAGATTGTATTTATTCCATTACTGCTCAAGTGAAATTATGGGAGCTTGGAAGCCCTGGGGCATCTTTTCAAAACTGATATGCCAAATTCATAGTCAGATTCCTGTGGTATAATTATAACATCTCTGGCCAGCTGAAAGATTCCCAATACATATAAATTACACAGCCAGGTTACAGTTACACTGTAAAAGGTTTTTTCTCTTAAACATTCCTGTTATGGAAGATTTCTTCCTGTATTTGCAGCCTGGGCCATGGCCACACTTTTTTCACTTTCTTCCTTTGCTCATGACATTTTTGGAGCTAATTGACCAGGCCTATAATATACTTGAATCACTAAAACTAAGGTCACTTTGAAGGTGAATTGAGGATGTATCCAGCTGATCCCCATGGACAAAACTATAACCTGAAGCATGTGTGAACTGGTGTGAAATATATGTGCCACACAGATTAAAAGTTAAATATTCACATTAAAGCTCCTCTGCTGAATATTCACGTTGTGGTTGTTGACATGCTCTTAACACATGATGTAAACCTCTTCTTCCTAAAACTTATGTGCCTCATTTCTGATCTTTGCTAATTGAAATCTGTCCTCTGGCCCTGCAGCCTCTGAAGACATTGCCACCCCTGCAGGGCCCTCACTTTGGGGAGCTTCTCCTTCCCTTCAACATCTGCTTCCCTTCAAGCTGCAGGATTTGCCAGCCAAGGTATTGAACCTCTCTGTCATCTTGATTGCACTCACACACTGCTGAGCTCCCTAAAGCTGGCAGCACTGGGTAAACCTCACTGGAAGCACCAGCAATGAGCCTCTCCCTACGCCTTTTTTCCTGGTATTGCCAAAAATACTCATGAGTACTCCTTTGTAGACTGTGCTCGGGCTCAGTGATGCAGCTCCCTGTGCATTTCTGTGATGAGGGAGAATCCACAGATCTGGCAGGGCACAGGGAAGGAAATGGTTCTGCTGCCAGCTGATGGCATTGCTTGCTGTTCTGTTACATGCTTGGGAAAATCTGAAAATATGAACCATTTGAAAATACGAACCTAGGAAAATATGTCTGGACATCACTCTGCAAATGTTTATGCTGAAGCCTGTGTAGGTCTTACTTGCCTAAGAAAAACATGAGTGAGCAGCTGCTCCTGCTCTTGATATTGTGCTAGAGCAATATTAACCACAATATTTAATACTCAGTTCTGGTTTTAGTAATTTATTTTTTTTTTTTACTAATTTTTAGCTCATTTTCTGCAAACATGAGTTCTTATCTAGTGATCACTTTTACCTGGTCAGGATTTTTTCAATCTGCCCGACAGAAACTTAAGTCTTTGCAAAACTGAAGTAGTAATTTTTGAGATTACTAGGATCTGTTTTCTATCAAGAAAAAAATCAAATCAAAATTGGTTTTATTTTACAATATTTATAATAATGTAAAATATGAGATTTATGAAATAGAATTCTTATAATATAAAATGCACATGTCAAATTTGCATAATTTCATTAGACTTTGAGCTGAATTTAAACATTTTCTTAGGACTTGTCTTTGTACAGATGATATCCTAATGGTCTCTGGAGATTATATTTCAGCTCTTTCTTGTTCTTATTATTACTGTTAACTTTAATTCTTATCCCATAATGAAAGGTAACATTTTTTCACCTTAAACCCCTGGGATGCATCATTGTGGCCATGGCAAATGTTGGAGAATGTGGCTGAGTGAAAGCATATGTGAGATATCCAAAGAATTTACCAGTGGCTTGCAAACTCTGGTCACTTGTTGCTTCTCATGTGTTTGTTACCCTACTATTGGACTTACCGCCCTTGGACATGGATCTGAATGTTTAATTGGACAAATTATTTAGTGAAATTTTCATGCTGGCTGAGTAATACAGCCTGCAATTTTTGGTGCAAGAAAAACATCAGATAAAATTGATTTTCAAGCACACAAATTTGACCACTTGTGTTGGGAATATGCACTTATTAAATCAGTGAACAGGTAAAATTCCCTGTGACAAAAAAGCCCACATACCATCTGTCCAGTCATCACTTAGCAATAAGGTTTGATGAATAAAGAAATAAAGGCTACTCTAGAATTTTGTACAAATTTTGGAATTCTACAATTTGTTAAATATTAGAAACAACTGGCTGAGTATTACTTTACTTTTGAGTATTCTGGGTTTAGTCATTGTACTGGTGGGAGGATTATTTTTGACTAATCCTAAAATGTGAAGATCTCTTAGGAAATGTTATACTTTTTTGCTTGTTCCTGTTCCAGCCCTAACCCATTTTGAGATACATTTAAAAAAATATAACAAGGGGTGATTTGAATCTATATGCACAAATTCTTGAGGTCGTCAACATCTCTGTTTCTGGACTGGTTCACTGTGTAATTTTCTATGGCCTGTTTACATCCAAGCCATTCCAACACAACACATATATCAAGAATTAGCTTAGCACGTTGTTTTTCTCTGCCAAAGACCCACAAAGAGGCTGTAGGGATAAATGAGCCTCTTGTGGTGATTAACAGTACAGTGATGCATGGCAGACAACTGCCTACAGGCTGCCTTCCTTACAGTACTCGTGTTCATTCCTAATTTTCTCTGTGGAGAGTCAGACTCAGGGTCAGATTCAGTGGACAGAACAGGTTTATGGCTATTGCCTTGGAGAAGAAGGAAAGAAAACCAAAATATGCTGATAAACCAAAGGAAAGAAAGCCAAAATATGCTGGCTAACTCTTCTGTCAGTGCTACCATTCAACTTCAGAATTTTAGACCCCCAGTCTCAGGTTCTTCTGCTGCCTGAGGATGGCTCCTGATCTCACGGCTAAAAATTGCCTTTTTCTGCTCATTTGACTAATACCTTTCCACAACAGCCTCCTGAAGAGGTTTCAGCATTGCTGTGGCATCAGCTGGGGAGCACAGGCATTATAAAAATCACCATAAATGCTGTTGTGCTCCTTGCCTGCCTTGCACATGGCCACTCACGCCTGTGCTGAGCAGCGCGCCGTATTTATCTGCATGGCAGCAGCCAGCCCCGCATTGCCCCGGTGCTGTGCCCAGCTGCAGGCAGAGGGCACGCTGGGGTGGCCAGTGGCAGCAGGGGCACAATAAAATGTAAGAATAAACCTACATGTTTGTGCTCTGTACTTTGCTGAAATGCCTCCTACTGTTTCTGTAAACTTGCTTGTGACACATGGTTACTACAACTGAGATTCTTCTAATTTGCCCTTTGCAGATTTTTGGTTTTGCACATAATAATTATTATTTGAATTACATAAATAATTGAAATTAATAATAATAAAATTGAAATAAATAATAATAAATTGAAATCAATAATAATAAATAATTGCTTGAATTACATAAATAATTATTACTTGAAGAGATAAAGATACTGACAAGTCACAGTGGTAATGAATACCTGCGAAGATATTTTGCACCAAAATAATTTGTAGTTTTCCTTCTACAAGCCAGAGGAGCATGAGATTGCCAATGTCAGTACTGGTTTTTTTCCAGTTTTTAGGGGAAACTTCCCCTCCACAAACATAATGATATTTCACAACATGATATTTTGTGTGAGCTGCATCTGAGTTTGGGCCATTTCTACATCCAATTATGAACTGCTCTCCAGCCAGTGAGGATCTGCAGGCTGAGGGTGAAAATCCACAGAAAAAAAGCACAGTGAGAGTTCTCAGAAGTGTGCTTTGGTGGGTTCACAGAGTGGTTTTGGCTCTGGGTTTTGGAACACTGACTGTCCAGGGCATGTCAGTAGTGGTATCTGAACATACTGACATGTCTGGGTAGAGCCTTTTCTCCAAGTCCTAGGCCTTCACTCAAGGTGATTACAAACATCCACTGCACAGAGATAAAGGATGCTGTGCTACCCCTCTGCTGGTTTAATGGCATACACTAACATATATGTTAGTTTAGTGGTTAGAGACCTTCAGCAGCCCGTGGGGGGTTTGGGCCTTGGCCACCCCTTGGCCTGAAAAAATTCAGACCAATGTTTTTATCTCTGGTCTGTGCTGAGTAAAGGGGACAGGGAACAGACTGTGCCTGAGCCTGGCAACTCACTGGCAGAGGGAGAGCAGAGGGAAAGGGAGGATATAGCCGTGCAGGCAGCACAAGACAAACCATCATCCTCCAAATGGAACCCTGGGCTCCAGCTACTCCCAGGGCTTTTCCTAGGGACTTGCCTCGGCCACCCTGGGCAAGACCCCAGCAGAAGGGTCTGGCCAGGCTGCAGGTGCCCTCCCTGTGCTGGCAGAGCCCCTGCTGGAGAGCCCAGATGTGGCAATGGGAGAGATTCCTGCCCAGGCAGCTGCGCTCCCAGCACAGGCACCTCTGTCACGCTGCTCTCGTGCGGGAGCAGCGCAGCCACAGCTGGGGCACAGCAGCACCCACAGCAGGACAGATGCCATTCTGCCCAGCAGCGTGGGCATCACGGCTTTGCCAGAACTCTGCCTGCAATAAGGTCTCAAAAGTCAGCTGTGACCCATGATTAGGTCTGAAACTAGCTTGAATTCTAGCCTGTTTCCTACTCTTGTCACACTTCTAAATGCCAACGTGCAGCAGAATTTGTGTTTGTCATAGGATTTGTGCAGTATTCTGCTTCACTTTGTACACATATTTTATGTAAATCAAGTGTTAATTACCCTTGGTCTGTATTTTGTGTTGAATATCATTTTTTTTAATTACAGGCTCCATCCCAGGTTAAGCCTGCATGCCTGTTGTTGAGCCAATTATCATAAATTCCCCTGTAACAATTAACAATATTGGTACAGAGCTGCATGTATTTTAAATGTTATAATTATGCTCAGCTCTTTTGTTAATTGGCCTATCTGACTCTTTACTTTTTATGCTGCTCATCTGCTCATTACCACAGCCATTTAATTCAATTAGCACCTTAATTAGACGAACAGCCATGTCCAATGTCGTAGGACTTGTCAGAGTACGCGGCTTGATTAGCAAAGACAAACACACCATGCAAATCAGGCTGGAGCGTTTGGGGGCGGCAGCAATGGAAGGCAGCCAGCTGCTGGAGTGGAAAAGGAGCGTGTCTTCATCCCCCAAAGATTTGCCAGGAGACAGAAAATAAAGAAGGCATCAGACTGAGGAAGGAATAAAATAATTTACAATTCCACGAGTTAAGGCATCGCTTAACATGAATGGGGTGTAACTCCTGAGGACGGTGTCACTACTAAATTATCTCCTACCCCCAGTGCTCTTAAAAAAAAGACAGAAAGTGAGAGAGATGTGTAAAAATAACACAGTGATCTCCTACCATATGTCCTTTGCAGAGTAGGAAGTCAAACCCCAAAGTCTAGATTCAAAGGGAGAGAGAGGAGGAAAAAGAAACACCCTGATCCCAGGTGTAAATACACACAGCTCCACTCATCAATGCCAAGTGAAGAGTGGGTCCAGGGTATTTCAAAATCACCCATTTGACCTAGACCCTCTCATTTAAGATAGCAGTATTGCTGAGGAGAGACACGAGGAGCTGTAGAATTGTATTAAAAAAAAAAAAGCACTGCATTTCCAAGAGCAGTTTAAGTCTCAGTTTTGTTTTGTGCCAGTCTATTTAAATCTTTATTCCCTGCCTATTAATTCTCCTAATTAGAATTAAATGAAGCATGCTAAATTGCTAGATTAACCAATAATTAAGCAGGCAAAGCACTAACGTTTAATACACACAGGCAGCTCTTTCTCTTCTGTGATAGCACCATGTCATGCCTGCTCATTTTATTTGAGAGGAATTAAGAGGCTTGTCTTCCATGATCAACACCCCCTCCCATATTAACTTACATAAAATAAAGGCTTTCCCAAAAGGGGATCAGTTTCCAGCTAGTTATCAAGGAACCTTTGATTTTATTTTTTAATTCCTTATCTGTGAACCCTTGTGAAACCTATTTGAATCGGTTGGCTCAAGAAATCCAACAGCTGTACATATATTTAGCAGATAGTAGATTTTAATTAAAATGATATATATATTCTGTGCTATTTCTTTATTTCTGCTCATGTAATGAAGTCCTACACTTATTTCCAGAGGATGGAAGCCCCCATCCCTACCTCTCACCTCCCCCCTGTGTAATGCCTCGCTCCTTCAATATTCATTTTACACATTTACACATCATTTTGTCTTTATGGCGTGCCCCCGCCCGTGGGATCTCTCAGTATCACACAATCCTCTGTGTGTGCGTAACCAGAGGCTGTGCACACCTGTGGTACTGCACTAAATAGTTAATTATTGCGCACACCCGCCATGGGCACCCTTGGAGGGTGTGAAGGTTGTTCCTCGGGCGCGTAATGCTGGCACGGCTGGGTCAGAGCAGGACCAGCTTGTTCACAAGGGGGTTTGTGCCTCTCAGAAAGGTGCTGGCTGTGCCTTGAGCATGGAGCTCGTTCATGTACAGAGGGCAGCAAAGGCTCGTGAGAGGGATTGCATAAAGCTGCTCAGTCCCGTGCAGCTGAACACACATGTTCTGGTCTTCTATTCTTTGGGGTTAAGCTGTTAGCAAAAATTTGGAATATTTCTCCTTGTTCCCTCCAGGAGCAGGAAAAATCTGATGGAGTCAGGTGTTTCTCTTGAGATGAGTATCCAGTATTGTGCAGACAGGTCCAAATTTCTTTTGCCTGTGGCTTGAGCAATCTGGCTTTGAAGAGGAAGCTGTGTGGCTGTATTCAGGAGCCGTGGCTTCTGATTTGCAACCACTTTGCAGCTGTTTGGCTGCACAACAGGCAGGGTAGCACTGCCTTTGATGAAATCCTGTAACAAGAAAGGCTGGCCCAGAAGTCCTGTTCCCCAGATATACCAAACAAGAGACTGTGTGTCTGCTGTGTGTCTGCTTACAGTCCCATCTCTCTTGTGGCCAGCCCTTTGCCCCAGAGTGGATGTTTTAACAATATCTTTGAAATTATGTAATATTTGAAATATATTACATAAAAATGTATAATATGAAATATATATAATATGAAATATATGTAATATGAAATATATGTAATATGAAATTATGCAATATTGTCCCCTTTCACTTAAAAGTAACTGTTAAAACTCCCCAAAAAAACCCTGTTAAAACTCCCAAAGTGGGTGTGTTAACATTATTGTTGAAATTATGTAATATTTGAAATATACTATATGAAATATATATTCTATGAAATATGACATGAAATTATGTAATATTGTCCCCTTTCACCCTGCAGGTGAAAGGGGAAAAACCTCTGTCTTGTTTCTTCCCTCTCCAGGTGATCCTGTGCCTTTTGGTACTTGCATGAGCATCTTCTGAGTTAATTTTCTTGGCCAGTCTGGAGGAAAAGCAATGCAAGAAAACAGACTTTTTCCACTGCATTGACCTGTTGGATCTGTACACCATAAGGCCAAATAAATATGGAGGCACCATGAGGGCCAGAGTAGGATCTGCAACTGGTAAAAACTGGCAGTGATGGGCCTCGTCTTATGGTAGTAAATCAATAGCTTAGCCCAGATATCACCAAACTGCAGTTTATGTGTGTAGACACAGAGGAATATCCTGGAGTAAAATCATGGATTATGAAAGAGAACAGATTTGAGTTTATTTTATTTCTTCTCCTCAAGTGAGCAGTTCTGCTGGGTTCAGGGAAAACTGTCAGTGAAGAGATCAAAATTGCCTTATTCCAGAGATTTGGGGTTTTTTAAGAGAATTTCAAAGAATTTCAAAGCTCATGATCTCAGTTCATGCAAAGCTCTCTGAGCAGCAGCTTTCCATCAGGACAGCACAGTTTCATGTTCCTGTTCTACACACATCTCTAACCAACCTGAGCAACACCAAGTGCTTGTGATTTGGAGGTAAAGCTATGCAAATACTGCCATGTGGCTGTGGTTTTTTCTCTGTCTCTCTCACATGCTCCCCAATTTAAGGCTGTCTAAAAGACCATGTGCTTGCATGCTTTGGCATAAAACTCTTTAAAGGCAATGCCAATGCACATATCTCAACATAAACAGGAGCTCAGGGCTTGCCAAGGACAATTCCTAGAGTCATGGCCCGAGCCAGTTTTGAATCCAGACATGTCCCATTTGAAAATAAAATAAAATTATAACAACAGCTCAGAAGCATTAGGGATAACCATTCCCACCAAGATTTGGACCTGGTTTTGCAGTTGCTTGTACAGAGCTGCTGATTAACATGGAGAACAATAAGTGCCCTCTGAATCGGTAATGTCAAAAAATAATGGTGAGATGATGGGGCCCTGGAACCAAGGTAAATCAAGATGTGAGTGAATGCCCTCATTTCTGTGAGGGGCCAGGCTGAGCCAGCTGGATTCCAATTTCTCAGCTGTCCTGTGGTATGAGCTGTGTGGCCCCTGTGTTAGCGTTCAAAAACACATAATCACGGAGCGATTATATGCAGAGCTTTTTTTTTAAGAGCTCTGGGAATCGGGGTATTACCCAAATCTGATTCTGACCATACATCCGAAATGATCATGTGTTTATACTCTATCATTATATAACTTTCATGTTAATTATTAAACTTATATTGTTCTATTGTATACATAGATTTCAGCTAAGCTTAGCCCCCCTCTGAATTTCCAACATAGTTTCTCATTATTCTTCTTATGGTTATATAATAATTATATTTAATTACTAAACAATCATCACATCTAACAATTATATAATTTATCATATTGCTTACGCAGGTGCAGTTGATCTGGGAAAACACAAAGCCTAACATTTTAGATTCTATCTTCAACTTTTTCCAGGGCTCCACTATCACCTGCAGTACATGGCGGGGACAGCGCAGTCTGCCTTCCCTTTGTGGCTGCCTGGCTGATTGATTCATTCCTCTTCTTTCCTTCAAACCAGGCTTCCTACATGCTTTGGTGAACTCTCAGTCAGCCTGTGGTACCTCTGTGGATTCAGTGTGTGTGTCTGTGTGTGTGTGTGTGCACGCACATGTATTGCACTTCATCTGCTTGATGCAATAATATCCTGGGGGAATGTGCAGGCTGTAAACTTCTTCATAACATCCTGTTCCTGCAACTTGGAGATATTGACTCTGAAGGGAAACAATGGCATGAATAAAATAAAAATAAAAAAAGTTAATTATCCTTTGTGTTTGTAATTTAATTAAAGATGCAGTAAAGTTTTACTGTTTTTCCAGGTGATGATGTTTAGGGCTCTGAAAAGCTATTTGTGCTGGTGAGATTAAAGTGCATTTTAAAATGTTCCCCGAGCACTTTCACATTTGTTGATAGATTTTTAAATTAAACTTTAAATTGTAATCTAAATTACCTCCAACAATTCATGGTCCCTGTAATGAACTCCCACCATTCCTGCTGTCATCTGACTATGATATACTGTAAATGGTAACTGCTCAGGGTTTTACTGAATAGTGCTTTGGTATTACTGCTCTATATTAGTTGTGTGCAACACTCAAACAGAAATCAAAGCACAACACAGGTTAGGTTTAGCATAGTAACTTTATTATTTGCTGGTCTTTAGTCTTAGTGAACACTGCTACTGCTAATCATTTGGGACCTCATAGAATATACTTCCAAATAATTTTTTAGGCATTCCTGTCAAGGCAGAAGTATTTGCATTTTGCCAGCCAATGAGCTTTTGGACATTAATCGTTAATGGGTAAAATAAAACTAATTGGGGAATATGAGTTCAAGTGCTCATTCGTAAAGTGACCATGGCTCATCGGCCCCTGAGGCACAATTAGAAGAAAATACTTTCCTAAATGATTGATGTAGATTCAAAGAGGAAAAGGAGATTGCACAGGGATGGTGAGAATAATTCACCACTGGCTGCTTCAGCATGTGGTGTAGGTTTGGCGAGGCCAAGTTGTTTCCAAGAGCAGAGCCAAACTTGCAAACTGCCTGACCCGGGGACATCATATTGCCTGAGGCCCATGGACCTGTTCCTGGGATGAAATGAAAAACCCCAAATGTCAGCTGGTCTAACGTCCATGGGAAGCTCTCAAGGATCTCAAGAACACTTACACATATGGAAAATTAGAAGGAAAATTTTATTCTCACAAAATAAGTAAATTTTAAAAACCACAAATCCAACCAAACAAAAAAACTCTACATAACCTGAGGGTAAGTTCCTAGGGAGGAGCAGGGTGAAAGTAAGCAGGTCCAGGAGTTGTTTGGTGTAGAAGGGTGCCTTGTTATGTTCCAGCAGTCTGTCAATAGAACCTTTTGTCATGGGTTTTATCTTTCATCTGGAAAGCTCTTGGTGGACTTTTCTTCCACAGCTACATATGCTGTACGGATCTCAGCTTTTGGTTTCAGTGAGTTCCCTGTTTTAATTGCTTGTTATGTGAAATGAAAACTGGCTGGTTTGGTTACATTTGATTTCTTACCTCTCCTGCTATGAGGAAAGCGAACAATCTTTGTGTTTCCTGGTCACCTTTGTCATCATTCAATGTGTTGGCAGTCATGCTGGAAAATGTGATCATTAATTAGACTCATTGCTTTTCCTTATTCCAACCCCCTCATTTTGGATCAGTACTATTACATTCTTCTCCTTCAAGCCCTCTTTTTCTTGAACCCCTCTGCAGATAAGCTACTGAAGGAGAATGAGAGTGTCTGTGGTGCTGACATGCTTCAGTCCCTGCCTGCCAGGCTGAGCAACTCCTTGTATGGGCTTCCTTTCTTCCATATGGTTTTCCTTTTATTCCCATATGGTTTTCCTTTTATTCCCTTCCCATCTGTCCCCTTTCTGCCAAAGGTAAATTGTGCCAAATTACCCTGGCAGCTTCCTCTGATAAGGTAGATGATTTTCTAATCAAAGGAAATGCATTAGATAATGTCTACCTGGACTTCAGTAATGCATTTGATACTGGATAATGATCACTTGAATTGGGGGAGAGGGGAATGAGCAGAAGGATTAGAGGGTGGGCCAGGAGCCCACTCAAGTGAGACAAAACTGGGGAGTCTTTGGATGGGAAGTGCTGACCTGAGAGACCATCACTTATGGTCAATTCAAAATATTTTGAATATTTTCACATGTGACTTTGGCAGAAGAAAGGAAGGAAGGACAAGGGTTGATGGTGATGTTTGCTTGTGAACCAAAACTAGAGGCCAGATATTGTCTGCAGGAGGAACAGAGTGTCATAGAGAAAGATCTTGATTACTTTTAAACTAGAGATAGCACTAAAATTGTACGAAATACAAAATCATGGTGAGGGACTGGGAATGAAGAATGAAGACTGAATTATCCTATGGATACGTAAACTTATTAGGTTTTAAATATCTCTGTCCACTGAGGGACTCTGTATTTATCAGTGTGCAGTTTTTTATTTCCATTTTTATTTCAATTTTTCTTTCAATTCAGAAGTTTAAATGAGCATGTCTTTCAGATTGTGCTCATTTTCAGCTGGAGACAGAGGCATCAGCAAGCATTCCCCAGCTCTGAAAGCAGAGCCCATGCTGAGCCTCACACAGAGCTCATGCCCTCTGCAAGAGACACAGAGCAGGATGCTTCTTTTGTGAGGAAAGTGGGACTGCAGTGAGAAGAAAACCTGGTTTATAGTTTCATCAAAAAATAAGTATAAATTTTATACTTAAAAATAAGTATAAATTCAAGCGAATATCTGTCTTGAGCTTTTGTGGGTTTTGGAAAGTAAATGCTGATATTTCAGCTCTGTGTTGCTGGTCATGAGCAGTTGATGAGTTGATTGCCTTCCTGGTCCCACTGAATTGAATAGGAGTGCTGCTGGAAATACTGGGTCAGCCATGTGAGCCAACTGTTCATTGTTCACTGCTTACAGAATCCCTGTGCTGTGATAGCAAACATTGTTTTCTCCCAAGCTGAAACACACAACTCCAGTTTTTCTGTTTCATTGGGAAAAGCTGCCCTTTTTAAAAAAGCAAAATTAATATGAAATGCAAAAAGGAAAGAAGACAGTATAATTTGATTTATTCTCCCCTTTCTCCAGTTTGTGAAGCTGAAGTTTCCTGATCATAATGCTATGTGCAGACAGGCATTTTTCCAATATAACTTTATCCACAATTTGTAAGATAAATATTCATTCTCTTAAATGCATACAGGGTTATTAACAATGACAGAGCATGTTGAGCATTCCCCCTAAAGGACATTGTTTTTTTTTTTCCCCCTTTTAAAATGACTGAGAAATGCCCTGCAATGAACCTGATGAATGAATATATATAGTAGTGAATATATAGCAGTTTTGCATGCTGCTACCTACAGACAGCCAGTCCTAATTTAAGGTGGGAAGCAGATAACAAACTTCCCAGTGCACAGCAGGATACCATCTCTCACTAATAGAAATTCACATTCCACATTGTACATCAGGCTGTTGGCGTTTGAAATGCTGCGGCGGCGCTAACATTAGAATTCAGAGATATTTGTTGACACTTCTCTTGAGACTGCTCATACACACACACCCCCTCAAAGAGATAGCACGAGCCTCAAAATGAATTTGTTGGTGAGGCTTTGGAGCCCTGCTCTATTCACATGTGGTTTCATTTTTCTCAACGTGACCTTTGGTTCGCGCAGCGATGGCTTTGGTTTGCTGCCGGCTTCGAGGCAGGAGCTCCAAGGGAAAATGAGCCCGTGTCTTTTTTAGCTCTTAACAAAACTGTGGTCTTGTAGTGAGCAGAGATCATATCAGCCTCACAGAGTGATACATGCAGGTTAAAGGATGTCTGCCCCGTTTCCCGGGGATGCGGGTCCCTCGGACTGCTGCCTGATTTCAATAAAAATGAATGGGAAACTATGGAAATGTGCACTGAGTGAGCAACTTCATGGATAATAGACCTTTACAGGCTTTATGATAAAGAGGGGGGGGAAAAGGGCTTAGAAAAATGAGCATTTGGATACTTCTGAGTTGCTTTTGCTGAAAGGTATTATAAATATGAAAGGTTGCTTTATTATAAATGTGGTTAGCACAGAATGATGATAATTAAAAATACT